>NC_041394.2:106524580-106749580 GCF_900747795.2 Erpetoichthys calabaricus | reverse complement strand
AAGGAAGACATTTACAGCACGAGTCACACGCGGGAACGAAGGTAAATGACGTTAATTTTTGACTGTCTTTTAATACTGTGTAAGCATACATATTAACACATATGCAATTAAACGTGTGCATTTACGGGGTGATTTCTCAGGCTTAAAAGCTCACCTTTTATCAAACGCGGGAAGAAAGGTAACTGACGTTGTTCACTGTCTTTTAATACTGTGTAACCATACATATTAACACATGTCCAATTAAACGTGTGCATTTACGGGGTGATTTCTCAGGCTTAAAAGCTCGCCTTTTACTAAAAAGGTAAATGCAAAACTATTTTCAATCAGTTTATTGAAACGCTCCCGTTAAGGATTGCAATAACATATTCGCAAGATAAAAGAACGAAGTAGGGGGAAATGGAGGAACAGCCGCAAACAGCGAAGAGCAAAAAATTAATTAAACAATTGAGAACGGAGCGAGTTAAGCATACAAGCATGTTCATAAGGGAAACAAAGCACGGTGTAAAACGTAAGTTTAAATTAAGTTTATAGAAACGCTCCCGCTGCGGATTGCAATAACATATTCGCGAGATAAAAGTTTAATGAGAAGACACGAGGTATAAACGAACCACACGCCGTGGCGCAACCTTAGGGGCAACAGTTTCAACCATTCTATGATCTGCTTCTCGCAACTGAAAGACGGCACATGGCGGATGTTAGCCGACTTGCTGACCGCAACGTTAGGGGCTTCAACTATGGCGCTGACGCCACATCTCAGTGCCAACACTTTGCAGACTGTACTTAAAAGACACGCCCTCCTCACTGGACAGTTAAAAACACCAATCAAACTAACGATGACATCAAGTATTACCCAATCCAAAGTAGGAAAGGAGGCATCTTCATAAAATGCGTGTGGGATGATTTGCATGAGACGCTGCTTTAAAAAAAAAATGATAAAAAAAATACGGGATAAATCCCGTCCAGTATTGATTCAAAACGGGACGCGCGATTTCATTCTCAAACGCGGCACGATTCCGTATTTTAAAGGACGGGTGGCAACCCTACACTGCCAGGTAACCACCCATACAATCAGATTGTGATTCAGACTAGGAATGCAATGAATGTAATTACCCCGATCTACATACAAGGCGAAAGTCTTGCAACATTCAAAGATGATGGTTTGGGATAAGTACACCATACAACATAAAAGAGCTTATGAAGCCTTGAACCGAAAAAAGCAAGATCTCAGAGATCGTAAAAAAAAATAGGAGGTAATGTCGTTTTACTCGCTGTACATTTTACTCAAACATTACCAGTTATTCCACGAGGGAGACCAGCAGATGAACTCAACGCGTGTTTAAAATCCATGCTTCTCCCACGCTCGGTTATATGTCGCGTGTTCTCGGGTAGGTGCACCAAAAAATGTATACATTTAAGCATGTAATGGGCAAACAAAAAATGAGGTATACCCGAAGGCACTGCAGTAGTACTTAATGTAACTTTACTTCTTAAATGTTAATGTTTTACTGTTTAATAATTTATACGCTTCTTATATGTTGTTCAAATTCTTTTATCAAAATACCAGTGACAGCGCAATGCACGATAACATGGAGTGAATACACCATACGCATCCGCCCACGGCTGCCCTGGTCTGCGCAGATAGGAGTTGATTCTACAATAAAATAAAATAAAGATAAAAAGAGTAAAACAATCATCACCCATAAAGCGTGTGTGTGTGTATATATGTGTATATATATATATATATGTTGATATGTGGATGTGTATATGTATATATATATGTATATGTAGATATGTATATATATGTGTATATGTATATATATGTTTATATGTGTGTGTGTGTATTTTATATATATAAAACACAGCAACACTCATAACAATGACAACACAATTACATTGACAATCATGTTACCTTATTTTTAAAATTTTTCCTTTTTTTTTCATAACCTCTTTAACACACTACTTCTCCGCTGCGAAGCGCGGGTATTTTGCTAGTACATATATATATATATGTAGATATGTGTATATATATATATATATATATATATATGTGTCAATCTATCTATGTATGTATGTCTAGATATATATATATATATATATATATATATATATATATATATATAGATATGTGTATATATAGATATAGATATGTATATATATGTAGATGTGTATATATGTAGATATGTAAATATTTATGTATATATATGTGTCTGTGTGTGTATATGTATATATATGTACATGTGTGTGTGTGTGTATATATATATATATATATATATATATATATATATATATATATATATATATATATATATATATATATATATATATATATATATACACACATAATGTGTGTGTGTGTTTATGTATGTGTGTGTGTGTGTATATATATATATATATATATATATATATATATATATATATGTTGATATGTGTGTATATATATATATATGTATATGTATATATATGTGTATGTGTATATGTATATGTATATATATATGTATATATATATATATATATATGTATATGTATATATATATATATATATATATGTATATGTAGATATGTGTATATGTAGATATGTATATATATATATATATATATATATGTATATGTATATACATGTTTATGTGTGTGTGTATATTTTATTTATATATATATATATATATATATATAAGACAGCAACACTTATAACAATGACAACACAATTACATTGACAATCATGTTACCTTATTTTTAAAATTTTTCCTTTTTTTTTCATAACCTCTTTAACACAGTACTTCTCCGCTGCGAAGCGCAGGTATTTTGCTAGTTATTACTAAAACATGAATCAAGTTTCTGTTTTAACGATGTGTTTACATAGATTGTTGTAGACATGGAACACACATGAAATTTATGTATTCCAAATGACAATGTATTATTTACCCTCTACAACTCCAAGCACTCCACTCCAAGATAAACACTGAGCACTGAGAACCTTCTTTGCAAATTGAACTGCGGTGGGGGGATGGGATACCAGGCTGCTTGCTGTTTTATGCTGATCAACTAATTTACAACAGAAAAGATGCTGAGGGAGAGGTGCAAATGGATTTAAAGTGGGCCGGGAATACAAGTTATTTCGTAGGCTTTGGTAATTCTAGTGTTAACAATTTCCACCGTTCCTGGTGGTCAACTTTGGCACAGATCGATTGTCTTCAAGATTATCTTTTGGGAGTTTGCGTCCCGGCTTCACAAGTCTGGGGAACGCTGGTCTAGCACATGTGCAGTTGAATTGTCATTGGCACTGTGGGAAAACGAGTCTGGAAGAGTGACACACTATGTTACCTTTCGGTAAGGAAAAGGAGTTACTTCGATGGCTTCGGCAGTCCAAGAATTTTGAGTGGCATTTTTGTCATTGCAGTCTTCTTGGGTATTGCAGCCTTCTTTTTGGGAAGCTGAAATACTGCTCAGATGTCCTGCCACAGGCTCGCTGTTTTCACAGTTGGAAACCCCAAGGGTTTTAGCAACATTTCAGTGATTTTTGCCCTTCAACAGTACATCCCTTGTTTTCATTTGAGATGTACAGTAATCCCTCCTCCATCGCGGGGGTTGCGTTCCAGAGCCACCCGCGAAATAAGAAAATCCGCGAAGTAGAAACCATATGTTTATATGGTTATTTTTATATTGTCATGCTTGGGTCACAGATTTGCGCAGAAACACAGGAGGTTGTAGAGAGACAGGAACGTTATTCAAACACTGCAAACAAACATTTGTCTCTTTTTCAAAAGTTTAAACTGTGCTCCATGACAAGACAGAGATGACAGTTCAGTCTCACAATTAAAAGAATGCAAACATATCTTCCTCTTCAAAGGAGTACGCGTCAGGAGCAGATCCTGTCACAGAGATAGAGAAAAGCAAACAAATCAATAGGGCTGTTTGGCTTTTAAGTATGTGAAGCACCGTGGCACAAAGCTGTTGAAGGCGGCAGCTCACACCCCCTCCGTCAGGAGCAGAGAGAGAGAGATAGAGAGAGACAGAGTTTGTTTTTCAATCAAAAATCAATACGTGCCCTTCGAGCTTTTAAGTATGCGAAGCACCGTGCAGCATGTCGTTTCAGGAAGCAGCTGCACAAAAGATAGCAACGTGAAGATAATCTTTCAGCATTTTTAGACGAGCGTCCGTATCATCTAGGTGTGCGAACAGCCCCCCTGCTCAATCCCCCTACGTCAGGATCAGAGAAAGTCAGCGCAAGAGAGAGAGAAAAGTAAGCTGGGTAACTTCTCAGCCATCTGCCAATAGCGTCCCTTGTATGAAATCAACTGGGCAAACCAACTGAGGAAGCATGTACCAGAAATTAAAAGACCCATTGTCCGCAGAAATCCGCGAACCAGCAAAAAATCCGCGATATATATTTAAATATGCTTACATATAAAATCCGCGATGGAGTGAAGCCGCGAAAGGTGAAGCGCGATATAGCGAGGGATTACTGTATAGAGCTCTGTCAAAGTTGCCATTCAGTGTCTATCCATCAAGGTTTTACTTCTGTATGTATGGTATGTTAGCTAGCGGTCTTCACAGTTTAAGATGCTCACCGACTGCGACCGGTTGTTATACGAATCTCCTTCGCTTCCCCGTCTGCCCGCATTTCTGTTGGTCCTTTTGCCCATCCTTGTTCTCAAATATTGGACATGCAGGATTAAGGTCTGGGTTTCTCTTACATAAAATCTTTCCAAGATCCTGCCAACTGACGGCCAGGAAATCCTGTCGACTATGCCACTGTAACCACAAGAGGGTGCCACTGAGCCCCAAACCACAGACACAGTAAAGCAGGGCTACTCAAATATAAATTTGAAAGGTCCACTTACTAAATTTCCATTCAGTCTGAGGTCCGGAAAAGTGACGGTCAAATTCCAAATAGAGAACTCCAAAAAAAGGCAATCCCCAAACTTTAGAACTATACACAAAAAAATGACATGGTAGGCCTTTTAGTGTGAAAGGTGACACCTTCTTTGTGCCACCAGTTGTTTGAACTTGGGCATAAAAGGTGTGAGGGCAAGGCGGAGGCACTGATGTAAATGTTCATTGGTGAGGGTGTTGCGGTATGTGTTTTTCACCATGTTCATAGTGGAAAAGGCAGATTCACAGCAGTACGTTGAGGGAAACATTGTAAGAATTTGAAGGGCCATCTTCTGCAGGAGAGGAACACCTGCCGCAGTAACCATCTTTGTCCAGAAGGTGACAAGGTCACAGTGAGATTCCTGCAGTGCTAGGTTTTCTTGTAGCTCAATTAACTCTGTTTGCAGAGAAGCAGCACTGGCCCATTGGAAGACTTTTGTGGCTTCATTTGAGAATTCTGCAATATTTTTGACAAGAAATGGATTTTCGATGCACAGCAAGACTTGTTTTCCCAAAGGGAAATCTTCAAAGCGAGTTTGGAAATTTTTAATCAGCTTGTCCAGGAATTCAGCATAATTGTGATGGTGATGTTTTCCTGCAGTCTTATCCAAAAGTCTTGGGAAGTGAAGCAGGTCCTGCTGTAAGTCACATTTGAACACCTCCAGCTTCCTCTGGAAAGCACGGACAGCTAACATGAGGTCACACACTGTGCTGTTTTTGCCTTGGAGCTTCATATTAAGGTCATTAAGATGGGAAGTAATGTCCGTTAGAAAAGCAACAATTTCCATTTTCTCGTCATTCTTCATGAAATCCACAAACGGTTTGGCTTTTGCACTCTTCTGATCCAACAGAAATGTCTCCAGCTCTTTCCGCAGTGCCCAAAAACGCTCCAGTACCTTGCCTTTACTAAGCCACCGGACATTGTTGTGAAGGAGCAAATCATCAAATGTTGCATTCACCTCTATTAGAAATGAGCGCAATAAACGATGTTGCAAAGCAGAGGATGCTCTCAGATAATTGACTAGTTTCATGACTGTTGTCATGACTTCTGAGTACCTTTCTCCAAGGCTGGCACACAAAACCATCTGGTGAATTATGCAGTGGTATGCCATGAGGTCAGGGTGGTGAGTTCTCAAGCGTGACACTAATCCCCTCTCTTTCCCAATCATACATGGTGCGCCATCAGTAGCAATGGAAACAACATGCTTCAGGTCTATCGCTCTGTCTCTAAGCATCTGTGTCACTGCTTCATAGATATCATCCCCCCTTGTGTGTCCATGGAGGTTTGTGAGACCCAAAACATCTTCATGAAATTCTCCCTTTTCTTCATCAAAAAATCTGACAAAGACCATGAGTTGTGCATTGTCCGTGATATCTGTGGATTCATCCACAGCCAATGAAATGAATTTGGCTTTTTTTATAGCAGAACTAAGTTGTTCAAGCAAATCATCAGCGAGTATTTCAGCTCGTCTTGCAGCAGTGGAATCAGAACAGGGTATTTGGTTTATTTTCTGGATTATTTCATCCTTTTGAGTCCCTTCAAACAGAGCAGTCACCACTTCACTCATACACTCTTTGACTACTTCAGCATCAGAGAAGGGTTTCTTGTTTTTTCCCAGGACCCATGCTACTCTAAGTGAGACTTCTGTTGCCCGCTCCTGTTGTGTGGCTGATCTAACTATTACACTGCTTGTAGCTTCATATGATGATTTCAGCTGGTTTATTTTTATGGTCCTTACCTCTGAGTTCTGAGGGTAATTTTGTTCGAAATGTGCATGCTTGGTTTCATAATGGCGTTTCACATTACCACTTTTGATTATTGCTACCGTCTCGTTGCAGATTAAACACATTGGTTTTCTGCTTCCCACGGGGAGCACGAACACATATTTTTCTGTCCACTCACTCTTAAATTCGCGGTTTTCAAAATCAACTTTTCTTTTCTTATCAATGTACTGTCTTGAGCCAGCCATCTTCACTTTCAGTCAGCAAAAAAAAAAATTCAGTTATCGAAATTTGCACTGCCTGCGAGTGATGAGACTGCCTGTTCGCCGGCCTGACCCAGAGCACGTGACCGGTACATAAATCTGGCTGCAGTGAATGAGCGAGCGAGTATTGGGGGGGGGGGGGAGGCGGGGAGTAGTGGGAACGATACTGTTACAACTGGTGTGATTGGACATAGATGAAGCAACCAAACCGAGTAGAAACCTCAAAGATATATCGCGCGGAATCACAATTGCACACTTCATTGAGAACTCATTTGGATTATGATTACATTTGCATGTTTGTTTTGGCGTCGGTCCAGATTTAACCGTATTTGGGTCTGGATGCGGACCGGAGTCCGCCTATTGAGTACCCCGGCAATAAAGCCTAAACACCCTTTATGCTCAAATAAAGGGTTTTTATTGTGCCCCAACACCACCTTCACAAGAATAAAAACAAAATAAAACAATCACAATTCTTCCTGTTCCAAGAGCATAGCCCTCTGCCTTCCAACTCTGGCTCAACTAAAATGAGACCGTGTGCTTTGTTTTATGCTCAACTCGGGAATTACTTCCAGTCTCTTGTCCCAGTTATCTGGAGCTTATATGGTTCATGTGGAAATCCGGGCTGTCCTCACCCAGCAGTGCCCTCTGGCAGTCCCCAAAGACCCCAACAGGGGTGTGTTTCTGGACTTGGTTTCCCATGCAACCCAGTGGGTGTCCTAATTGGGTTTAGCACTGAGGCACACTGCCACCTACCATGTGGGGGAATGACCTGCTCCTGCTAAGCCCATACTCTTGGTCCTTCTGTTACGGCCTCCTGGCTGGGTATGAAACCTTCTGTTATCCCAACCAGAATGCCTGTCCTTCCTTCTGTGCACCCACAATATATAATACACAAATGTACAGTGTAATTGTAGCAACTTTATCATTTTTTACTCTTTTAGACTTTCTGCTACAGACTTGTGCATTGACTTTCTCACAAACCTTATTGTCCTTAGGAGTATCTTTAAAAAGTGATGAAGTTAGTGTTGTGTTCATATTGTGACAGATGAATCAGTAATGCCATTCCCTTACCAATTTTATTATGCTCCATATAGAAGATATGCAAGGTCAACCTGAATTTACTCACAGAGCTTTCAGCAACAAGTGGAGTGTTTGCTTACACGGCACAGAAAGTGTCTATTGCATGATTGAGAGGAGGAATCGAAGATGCTCTTTAGTTCCTTGAACTTTCTCATTCAATATGAAAATACGAAACTGCATTTTAGTTACTGGGGTTCCTATAGGAAAACACATCCAATTCAGAAAACTAAATCACATATTTGTATGGAATTTATGTCTATTGCAATCTTACTTTAGCACAGATAGCTCTCCATATGGACTAAACATCCTTCACACTATTCCATATATGGAAACAACCCCAGAGTGTTCATGTTAAAGATTTCTTGACATGTAACACCTAGGACTCCCAGACTACCTCAACTGCTGTGCTTTGAATTCACAAGAGTTATTTAAACACAGAAATCTATTTTTTACATATTTTAACCTACAAGAAAAATTAGGGTTGTGTCAGTCATAAAGCTTATACCTCATAAAGTATTTTTGCTTTGTGGTGTTTTGATATTACACTGTTGGTACATTTTCTTAGAATGCTTCTGGAGCTGGATTTTTCTTTCTTTTTGATACAGCAAAAGCTTTAACAGCACATACAGAACAATAAAAATATTCTTAAAAATGTTTTGGGCATATCTTAGAAAGTTTATACTATGTTATTTAAATTTATAAAAACGATTGCTGATACCACAAGTTATGTTAGTGTTTTGGACATCCCTGCCATCATCGGTCAGGATAGCTTTGGACTTCATACATCATAATGATTGTTTAAAAAAAAAAAAAAAAAAAAAGATATTGTCAAATCAGTTAAATTAATGAGCTCTAATGTTCAGCCCCAAACTTCAAGAGGACTTCTCCCCCAACGCTTTAATTTGATATACATGTACAACTTGCCAGAAACCCCCACAGGAACACCCTTCTGCTATTAGATTTTATTTCCTAGTAAGACGGCGTGAGAAAATTGAAGATCCTTTAATGTAACATTGCAAAATCAATTGCTGCCTCTGTTTGGAAAGTCCTGAACTCTTTCAGAAAGCTGAAGATAAGTAGAAATTGACATTTACGCCATCACTGCCAGCTCAACCGAAAAGTACCTTAAAGAGGAATGTCAATGTCCTCAAATAACGTAGTCAGACCTGAGCCTTAGTCCTGTAGAATATCTATGCACTTCGATGAAGAGGGCTTTGCAAGGTTTTCCCCTCACAACCTTACTAAGCCTAAACGTTTCAGCAAAGGAAAATAACGTAAAAAAATCATAAAAGCAGGTGTGGTAAGGTCTTAGGCATCCATCCAAACAAACCTGCTGTTTGTAAAACAAAAGGTACATACACAGTTATTAGTTAAATTTTTTTGTGCATATAATACAATTGAGGCATTCAATGCCCATCGGTTTGAAAAATCTTTTCTACATTTTTTTGTTGTTTACATATATCCAATAAGGAACACTGGGTGCGCTCTTTGTATATAGATATTGTGCACATATGATCAATCATTAATGTTTCCTTAGGCTGAATGGCCCCAAATCAGAGTTGCTTTACAGTCTTCTAGATACTATACTTCTGCCTATTTCTAAAATGTATACCTCCAACAGTAAATCTTGCTAAATGGCTTGTGAAAAAGAAACATTGCTTTTGCAGGTGCAGAGTTTGCCTTTCAGCTGTTTATCTTTGCACAGGTGTAAATATTTGGGAGCAGAATAAATTATTCTGTGAGTTTGAAGACTGGGCAATGTCTGCATCCATAAATAAATTAATGGTGAAACTGTTTCATTTTTAAAAGGCTTATGTGGAAGAATAATGTTTTATCTATGTATTCTGTGCCCTTTGTCAGTATTGCAACAGTGAAGTAAAAATACCTACTGTACATAGCCCTCCATAACATTTTTTCCTTGATTTAGCCCTCTGCTCCACAGTATAAATGTACAAATCAAACAATTCAGATTTGATTAAAGTACACATTACAGACTTTAATGTATTTAGCAGACGTTTTGGTCACACCATGTAGAACTGACTACACTTTTTCTACATGGTCCACCCCCCTACCTTTTCAGGACACCATAATGTTTGGGACACAGTAATGGTAGGTCTGTTATAGCAGTCACATTTAGTACATTGTTACACATTTAGTGTAGATTAATGTACATTTAGTACGTTACATCCCTTGCATGTAATGACTGCTTGAAGTCTGCGATTCATAGACATCACCATACTCGGGTTCTCTGAGTATTTTCTCTGGTGATGCTCTGCCAAGCCTTTAATGCAGCTATCTTCAGCTTCTGCTTGTGTTGAGGTCTAGCCTTATGTTTTCTATTCAGCATATGGAATTTATGCTCAATTGGATTTTTGAATCGGGTGACTGGGTTGGTCATTCAAGAATTTTCCATTTTTTTATCTTGGAAAAACCCCTATGTTGCCTTAGCAGTATGTCTGGGATCGTTATCTTGTAGGATGAAGCGGCGTCTAATGAGTTTGGTGGCTTTTACTGGAACTTGTGCAGATGAGATGTTTCAATACATCTCAGAATTCATTGTGTAACTGCTGTTAGTTGTGACATCATCAGTAAAGATAAGTATGCAATTACCTGTGGCAGCCATACATGCCCAAGCAATAACACCCTCCCCACCATATTTAACAGATGAGGTGGTATGCTTTGGATCTTGGACAGTTCCCTTTTGCCTGCACACTTTTGTCTTGCCATCATTCTGGTACAGGTTAATCTTTATTTCATCTTTCCACAAGACCTTTTTGTTTTAAGTACTTTTTTGCAAACTGTTAATGGCAATTATGTTTTGTAGCTACTGTAATTAGTGGTTTACATCTTGCAGTGTCGCTTCTGTATTTCTGTTCATGAAGCAAGTCTTCTGATAGTAGTCTCTCTGATACATCCACATCTCTCCTAAAGGCTGTTTCTGATCTGTTGGACAGACTTTTTCTTTACCATTCATCTGTCATCGGCAGTGGAGGTCTTCCTTGGTCTACCAGTCCCTTTGTGATTTACTGAGCTCACCAGTGCGTTCTTTCTTCTTAATCAAATTCCAGACAGTTGATTTAGGTAATCCTAAATTTTTACCAATGTCTGTAATAGTTTTATTTGTTATTTCAGCCTCATAATGAATTCTTTGATTTTACAGCTTTGAAAGCTCTTGTCCTCATGTTGATCAATGGCGACTATAGACTCCAATGGGTAGAATCAGGCCTAGGTATCTTATTATTATTATGCCTGCACTAATAAAGCAATGAAACACACCTGAGTAATCACAAAAACCTGTGACGCCAATTGTCCCAAACATTTTGGTTCCCTGAAATGGGAGGACCATGTATGAAATGTGTTGTAAGTTTCGACATGGTGTCGCTGAAATTTACTTAAATACCCTTAAATTAAAGTCTGCAATGTACACTTTAATCACATATGAATTATTTGATCTGTAATTTTAAACATGAAGCAAAGGACTGCATCAAAGAAAAATGTGTCTTTGTCCCAAACACTATGGAGGGCACTATATTTTGACTGTATACACAAGAAGTCCAGATTTAAGATAAAATGATTGAGGTGTTTAAATAATTCAGGATGTAACTTTTGAATTCTGGATACTCTGTGTAAATAAGATTTAAAATTTTTTAGAATAATGCCACTTAGTAAATCCTACACTGTACTGCAGCATACTCTATTGCTGGTGAAATCATGTTGCAATTTCCACTACGATATGACTAAAAACAATGTAATCATTTATAAAGTTGTCATATGGTAATTTCATTTAACATTTTGCCATTTACCAGCTTACATTTAATTGTTAAATTTAGTCACACTTTACATTTAGTACCTCACTTTATAGCATTAAATTCAAGGGAATGGACGCAAAAAAATAACATTAAAAGAAAAGTATTACCTTTGAGCTCCTGGCTTATCTGAAAGACACTTCAAGAGTCACGTAATGATTTAGAAGTAAAAAGGACCCGTTAATTTTATATCCAAGTAAGTATCTATTATTAATACATTGCAACACTTGCTGTTAACCTTTCATTCATCCATCCATTTTCCAACCCGCTGAATCCAAACACAGGGTCACGGGGGTCTGCTGGAGCCAATCCCAGCCAACACAGGGCACAAGGCAGGAAACAATCCTGGGCAGGGTGCCAACCCACCGCAGGTTAACCTTTCATTGTTCTTGGTAAATGTTAGTACCTTATTCATTAATATAAAATCAACTTTCTGCCTTAAACCTTCTTAATTTTCCTAATAAGCTAATTCCGAAGGGTCATCAGTTCCTTGATAGGTCAGCATAGTCATCACTAGCCACTAAGGCATTATCATCATTTGGTCAGCCAGTATAATTTTACCTGCACTTCTTTTCACAAGTTCAAATGTTTCTAATCAATACAGTTAATTTGCACTTTGGCAAAACTAAGTGCAAAACGGATTCATGCACTGAATGCAAAAAGAGTATACTCCAAAAGAAATACTCAAAAGTAAGTAGGACCATAATGCCCAGTTAGAAGCAAGGACACACCAGTCGGTGCTAGTACATTTCTTCCTCAGCTTAAGTCTATTTAAAACCCCAGTAACGTTACATTTTTTTCTCCCAAAGAAACATGTAAAAAGTGTTGCATTTTTTGGCTTGAAAAGTTACATTTTTATTAAATGTCATCTTTCTACTGTACAACATGCAAAACACAAAGTCAGAAGTGAAGAAAGTATAATAATGATACTAATAATAATATGAACAACATATTGCACATGTGTGAATGATGCGAGTTTCACTTTTGAATTCTTAGAATCACTTTTGGTTTCACTGCCTGAAGATAGATTTACTTCATCATCACTGCTGTTTCTTACGAGACGCCGTTATGAGGCTAGGAGAAGATGCGTCTACACTGTTGCCGAGGTAACACTTGGGCCTGATGCTTACGCAAGACATGACTATAATGTTGCCTGAGTAACATTCAGCACTTACACTGTTAGCACTTTTATTGCCTGAGTAAACCTCGGGTCTTATGCCATATGCATCTGTACTGTTGCCCAAGTGACACTCAGGACTAACATATTTAGCACTGTTTTTTTACACCCCAAATGATCCTCCGGTGTAACTCTCAGGAGGTTAAGGAAAACTAGCTGTGTCACAATTTAGTAATTCACTGGGCCTCATTTATAGATGTATCAAACACTATATAACCAAGTACTTTTCTGTATACAATATTTTTTTAAATCGGGGACTAATATTAGTTCACTTGAGCTTCTTACTTTTGAACATGTTATGTACAGTCCTTGGTTGTGTTGGTGTTATAGAGATTATAGCAGAACTCTGTATTAAAGCTGCAGTCAATAATGTTACAAAGGTGATTTAAAGTTGATTCTTTCAAAAACTCAAAAGTACTAATATAGCGAGACAGAGAGATAAGGAACTCTTTGGCAGTTTTTAAAGCAACTGAGAGAAGGGATAAGCAAGGTGCAGCATCAGATCCCCTCCTTCCTGCCCAGATGAGTGCAAACACACACTGGTACCAGAGCACATTGACATCATCTTTACAGTTTCTCACAGCTCAAAAAATCTTAATGTTAGGTCTCTGAGATTCTCAGTTTAGTAACCAAAAGTATAAAATAATAAAAAAAAACAATTTCTAAAGTCTTGCTTTGTGTTTCTGCTTCTCCAGCATGCACTGCATTTCTGTTCAGCTAGAAGCAACTTCTTACCTGAACAATTTAGAGTATCACCTGTGCAAAGAGTATAGGTACACAACACATTAGTGTTAGAATTAAGATCCATGTCTTTATGTCTGTTAATGATGCATTGTGGACCTGGTGCTTTAGGTAAAATAGTCACCAGTTGATGGTATATCTGGTCAGGTTACAAAACAGAGTTGGGGATGTGCCAAGCAGGAACCCACAGACACACTTGTCTTCCAGAAAGGGAAAGCATCCCTATCAGACACACAAATGTATTATGTAAATGCTTTTTGCATAACACAAGAAGAAAGCTTACTTGAAACATTTTCTCAGTGGCACTAATTCCAGCTGTTCTACCTTAAGTAAGGATGCATGATTTTAAGTGAACCTGGCTGGTCACAATGGTTCTGGTTCCCATAAATCACATAGATAGCAACACTGCTGCTCAAGCAAGACATGTTATATATTATTGATAGCATGACAGTCCCAAAAGTCAATCATAAGTCCTAGTAATACAGCCTCAATACATGCTTCAAGTTTTCATGTTTATACAGAATGAACCCAAAATATGATGAAATTTCATCTCACACTGTTGTTCATTTTCTTACTACCACAGATTGAAGAAAACACTTAATTTCTTTGACCCCAGAAATGTTCAGTGTACCAGTATTTAAACTATTATCTTTTAATTATCTCTCTATTCATAAAATTATACCATGAATATGAAAGACAAATTGTTGTAAAAATAACATGCTTACTCTGAGCAGAGCTTTTCAAATTAGCCCAGTTATAATAATTCTTTGCATTTATATAGCACTTTTCTCACTACTCAAAGCGCTCAGCAATTGCAAGTTAAGGGCCTTGCTCAAGGGCCCAACAGAGCAGAGTCCCTATTGGCATTTACGGGATTTGAACTGGCAACCTTCTGATTGCCAGTGCAGATCCCTAGCCTCAGAGCCACCACTCTGCCTCCGCCAGTTGTCACATATCTCAATAAATGATATGTACAATGCCAGCAGCAAAGGGCTAAAGACTATAATCAGCACAAGAGAGTGCCATGCTTCAGAGCCAGGCCTGTTAGTAAAGTTAGCCTAGTCAGCCACCCTAAGGGACACATTTGTTTGTTGTGCACCTTAATGCAAGATTCAGTTGAAACTCATCCGCCAGACTTCTGTGTGCACTTGCAAAATGTATTCCAGGTTTCTTCATCCCAACAGATATTGCATCACAAACTGCACAGATTCCTATACTTACACAAGGTGGAAAAAAAAAATCTTCATTTCAGTATCTCAATGAAAAAATACATTATTGCCTTCCAGCTTTGTAAACTACAGTGGTTGATGTAGGATTGCCTTACTCTGTTTGCAGTCAACTTCTAATTCAAATAAGAACATTTTGCACAAACTGAGCTTTCATATTTGTATCTTTTTTCAGTATTTACAAAATGTTTTTTGCCAGTGAAATGTGCTTGCCTTAACAACATAAGTATGTATGAAGAACTATAGAAAGATGATTTCTTTGAACATACAGTGCATTGTGTAGTGTTCCTATGTTCAGTCCAAATAGTTGTATTAAGATGACGATGACCATTCCATTCACAGCTGTCTTGTTTTCTGGTGCTGGAGGCACATCGTGTACACTGTATAATGAATGTAATCTCTCTCTCTCTCTTTTTTTTTTTAATTCCCCTTTCTGCATTTATACATGCAAAACTGAACAAGTTGCTTTTGTGCTGTAGGCAGATTTGGCAAATCTCTGCACTCTAGCATTTGGCAGGATAGACAAATTAATCTGATATTCTGATGTTCATTTGAGGCTACTTTATCATATTTAAAGGCATATTTAAAACTTTAGAATACCCAAAGGTCTTTCTGTAACCTTCCATTTTAAAAACTGAATTCTGTGGAGAAGAAAAAAGTACTGCTGAAAATCAGTATTTAATATTTATGGAGTATTGTACTTAAAATCCAAATAAAAGAACACTAAAAGGTGAAGAAAATGGTTGTTTCTCCAATAGTATTTATTAAATGCTCCACAAACCATAAGTGTTCTGTATAATTTGGAGACGGAAGAAATCGAATGTATTGTAAATGGGTGAGTGGTTCCAGTTCTCTAAAGGAAAAAGTATGCTAAAGTAATAAATTTAAATATATAAAAGACAGTGTACAGGAACAGTGTGGAACTGTAGTATATTAAAAGCATCATTATTGAAACAGTTTCTCAGTTATTTACACACATGCTTGACATATATATTTATGAAATTTGGTGGTTTTTTTCCTTTAAAAATGCAAAGTCTAAAAAGTGTGAATCTGTATTGAAAATATGTAGTATTGCGTATGATTGATTATCTTGAAAGTCCTATATGGACTCCTGGACAAACGTGTGTGGCATGTGCAAAGAAAAGAACAGTCTTTCTTTGCTGCACTAAACAGATGCATAAGTCCTGGTGGTTTTTCAGCAATGAATGGGTGTCTTTTTTTGTCATTTTTACTTAAAATTTCACAGTCTGTTTCTTTCATCTTCGATATTGTTTTAATATTATCTGCACTGTAAGTTGGTTTTAGTTATTTTCTGTGAGAAAAGGCTATGGAAGCAGTAGTTAGCTCCACTGATGGAAATAACCTTTATAACATTAGCCAAAAGGTTAAGGGGTAGAGTTACTGTAATGAGATATACTGTGACATTTAATTTACAAAGTCGTGCATATATGCAGCCTTGCAACCATATGCCTGATTTTAAAGCATTGGTTTTAAGGCAGTGTACTTTAATCTGTATTCATTTCTTTTAAGCTTAGTTTATTTAATACACTGAAAAATATGCTTATAGAAAAAATTGTATGCATATATGTGTTTTATCTTGGCACATATGTATGTGTTTTTTTTCTTACTTTTTATGTGACTATCTCTTAACTTTCTTACTTTGTGGAGATGGACCTTCCATCATTTGCACATCCTGACCTTCACACAATTGGCTGTTGATTTGAACTTTGAGGCTTTGACCAACTTTTCATGTAGCTGTATTCTGGTTCCTTGTTCCATGATTTAGTAGTCCATTATCGATATATAGTATGCTTCAATGTACTGTATATTTCTCTCTCAATGACTGCTATGAAAAATCTCCTGTATCAATTGACCAGAACAGAAATGCATTGTTTATATTTTTAAAGTCTTGGTGAACACAAAGGCTGCTGTGTTGCACTTTTCTTATACCTGTGCTGGCACTACCAGAAAGTGTAATTCTGAATTAGAAAAGGTGAAGAGGTCTCCTTGGTAAGGTAAGGGTACAAGGCCAATGACAATAACTGTTTATTATGGGTAAATTACAGAAGTGTTTTGCAGTCATCAAAATGAGTCCTTGTTTCTTATCTTCACTGGACAATGAACCAGTTTCTGTTTGAACTGACAACTTACTTGTTTAGTCTTATCCACTGTTTAACCTATCACCCTTTAAAGGGTATCACCTTTGATGTGATTCCAGGATAATCTTTGGACAACGTACCATGAACGTGCACATGTGCTGTCTGCAAGTATCCCTACAAATACAGTGGAAGCAGGACTACTTACTGACACAAAAAAAGAAAAAAATATCCTACAACAGACAGCATCAGGAGCTAAGTGGTGGTCATACATACACCATCTATAGAGGGGGAAAAATACTTTCATAAAGAATTACAGGGGTTTGGAGCCTATCCCAACAGAAGCAGGTGCAGTGCAGGGACCAGTAATGGATGGGGTGCTCACAAGCACAAATTAACACTTACAGTCACATAGGATCTCTTTAGAATTACCAATTAAACTCCCGTTCATGCTTCTTTGGGATGGAAGAAATACTGGAATACTCAGGGGAAAAATGCATATAGGCACTGTACAAACTCCACACAGCCATCCTGAGTAATTAAGCCATGAATGCTCTATTTATGAGAGAGCGCTGCTAGCAACTGTACCCCCTAGCCATATGGCAAGAAGCATTAAAAGCAATGAACATAAATGATCTGAAACTATTTGAGACCTACATTGGACAACTTCATTCTGCAGACAGTTACCGAAAAAACATTGGTGCAGGTGTACATAGATGACACCAGTGAAGTGTAAATCCAAACCCACCCAGAAGATACAAGACCCTACACATTGACTTGTTTTTTTATTTTTGTTTTGAATGAACCTTCTGCCCAGTGGCATCACAATTGCTCAGGATACATCTAAAAGGACAGATATATGAAGGAGAAATACAGTGCAACACAAATAGGTACTGTCAGATTTCAAATATAACAAGATTTCAGGAATGAGGTGTCTTGAAAATAATCTACAAGAATTCCTGTTATGTTCACGGTTACCAGCTGTAAAAACAATGAGAGTAAATGCTTTGTTCATAGAATGGAAAAAGTCAGTTGTATGCATTCTTTCAATTAAGTGTAATCTCGGTTGTTTTATATAAAGCAAATATGAAACATGCACACTTCATTACAACAGAGCAATAGCTGACAAATTAGTCTGGTACCTGCAACTTGTAGAGACAGTCATATCCTAACATGATTAATCTTACTTACAAAGAACAAGAAATTCTTGCTAGACTGCTATGGGCATAATGGCTTACTAAATTAATTGCATTAAACATGCATAGTCATCAGGACAACTGTTCTTCTCCCTTGTCTCATAAAAGTCTAATGCAAAAATTATGCAAACCATTTTATTTACTGATATGTTTAATTACAGCACAGTTTAATAAAATAAAAGGACAGATAACTATGTATTGAACATCTTGAGTATACACATAAACCCTCATATGCTATATGCACATACACATTGCATGCAGTATGCTATTGAGTGCCATCAGCGTAATTCCACTAAGAATATGACCTAATAAAGGACATGCAGTGATAAAATCGTACATTTCAGACATTTGTCAGTCACTATCTCCAATTAATGTTATAGTTACACTTCTGTTGACACTGTCCTGGACTTTTATCCTAAGAAATACTTTGACATGCTGTACACATGAAATCAGGGTTAGGCCAAAGTACTAAGAAGGCCACGCTTCCTTATCTTATTACTTTTTGCTGTCATACTACAAAATTTTACAGTACAAAGAACAGATCACAAAACTTCAAAACTGTAAGTCCCAGAGTGCATTCACAAGTCCAATTTGTTTGCAAGTCCAGAAAAGTTAGCCTAGGCACCCTGAAAATACAATGCAACCCTAACTCCTATAGAAAGCATATATATGTACAGCTATTTGCACATAAGAAAATGCTTTTAAAAGTGAATATTTGTATTTTGTTACAGATTTCTTGTGTATTTTAACAAAAAACAACAAAGTTAATTTTTGTTTCCATTGTTTTCCATCGGCTGATTTTGTTGTTTACGCTATCAGGTTGCCTACATATGCAATCCTAACCCGCCTCCACTCCTATCAAAAATATGTTTGTACTGTACAGTACACAATAAAGTGCTTTTAAAAGTTAATATTTATATTTTTTTGTTTATAGATTTCTAGTGCATCTTAACAACAAACAACTGAAAGTTATTTTTTATTCCCATTGTTTTCTATCAGCTGATCTCAGTACAGTAGACTCTCTTACTGCTAGTGAATGAGCCTACATGATTGTCTTCAAATCCACTTCCAGCTGCCACACACAAAGCAAGCAATCAGATGACATCATCATGCCACTGCCCATCACTTACAATTGATACCCGGTAACTGTTTGTGGTGAAGATTCATGGAAGGTTTTGAAGTCGGGGGGGAAAAAAAAAGGTATCACAAAAAAAGTACTTCCAGCGCGAACATCAGTTTGAGTGTATCAAAATAAAAGCCCTTGCTAAGCCCACGGTACTCCTGATGGGATGCTCTTATCTGAAGAACATGTATTAAAGTCGATGAGAACAAGCTGTTCACTAGATCTGACCAAAACTCCCTATTGCACCTGCACTCCGCCACACTACTTGGTTTTGTATGGCATGTTTAATGTGGTTCTCTGAGTGAAAAAGTACCTACCCTTAAATGAGTTTCCAACGGTGTCCCTATGCTCTTATTGAAAATGCTTAATTCCGGACATCTTGGGCTTGAAATACATGTTAACTTGCCATAAACAGAGATTCAGCTAAAAGCACAATCACTGTAGAGGATGCATTCTCGTGACTGAGAATTTAAACAAAAATAGCGTGGTTTTTGCACTCCTCCTAGTGTCGGGCACATAAACTAGCTTACACGCTACTGCGAAATTTGAAGTTACACTGCAATTTTTAATTTATTTCACATGTACATTTGCATCTTTGAAAGTTTGTAACTTGAAGGTTCCTATGTAAGAGATGTACTGAATAGTGGAGAACAAAATAATTGAAAGATGAATCAGAACTATATGACATAAGAAACCGAAACACAGCAGATCATATTAGATTGTTACAGAACCAGGGACTATGTTAGAAAAAGCATAATTAAACTTGCCTTAATATGTTATTCTGAACTTAAAAACTGAAACATTATTTTACTTTTGCATTCATATTTCATTCATAACATTCCTGAGCATTAATTGTTTATTTGCAATTAACTATTGCAGTATTCTTAACCAGTTTAAGCAATACATACAGGTACAGTACATATATATACAATATACAGCAGTTTGTTTCAACTCTTCATACCCTCAAATGTTGTTATACAACTTTCATTTTATGAGTTTCGATAGGAGTACTTGGTAACACCCATTCGTTATATGTAATTTCTATATATGACTCAGTTAGCATTTTTGGCCACACACAGCTGTCACATTTGTCTTTGCCTGTTTACTTCTCCCTTTTACAGACACTGTAATTATAGCAAGTAGTGCACACCCACCATAACATAACTTCTCTGTCACTTATGTACCTTTTGATTGCTATTTTAATGATTACACATCGTAGTTAGTTTTTACAAAAATCTACAGTGGTGAGTGTTCTTAACTTTTCAGGTACATGGAATTGATCTCCAACCCAGTCACAGACCAGGTGATGTCTGTAAGATCTTATTTTTGTGTGGATATGTGTTACCTGAATTAGGAACTCTAAGGTGGCACAATGTAAGCAAGTATGATTGTGTGCCCAGTAATTAACAGAAATTCCTTTCAGGGTTTCATCCAATGCATTTTTTCTCATTCTTAACTATTTACAAGACTTTTTACATGAGTGCTTGCCACCAAGGGGTGAATGGAGGTTGAGACCTGTGATGTAATCAGGTCAACCATATAAAGGTCAGTGCCACGCACTGAGAATGGCTGATTCTACTAAAGACTTTTTCTTGTGTGGCTCTTTGCTTAAGAATTATCAGTTTAGATCCTGTTGCTTTGATTTCTGTACTACATTTTGGGCTTAGCATTTTTGGCTTCATGATTTGATTTAATTGACTTCCTTGTCTTGATTTTTGGATTGTTGCTTTTTACTATGTTTCATCTTCCCAGTCCAATATCAAATCCAAACTGCCTACTGGTCTCCCTTGGCAGGACAGAATCTAGATTTGGTTCTGGCTTCCTGCAGTCCTGTGATGAAAAGAACAAATGTAGAAAATGGATAAATGTGCTTACTAAAGTAAAGAGCTGTTTAACAACAACTGAATAAAATCACTAGAAAAATTATGGAGTAAAATATGTGAAATCTTGTTTTTATTCTTTACCGTCTATATAGATTTTCTTTTTTAAATTAATTATTTTGTATTTTCAGATATGTGTATTACAACAGAAGAGTTATAATACAGCAATCAATGCAAATTGTTACAAACATGAAAAATCATTCGAATCAAAGATACAATCAATCCAGTAAATCAAAGAAAGTGATTTAAACAGCACAGTTTTGTGTATATAGGTAATTTCACGAAATATATATTGAATATTAAACACCAAAGAAAATGCTACCACCAGTTACTATTTAATTAGTCTTTTCCAGTTTTCCATGCTCATTTATTATGAAAAATACCACCTGACACTTAAATATGAATAATGTGTAGGGGAAGTGTTTCTTCACTTGGGCTATTGCGAGATGAACAATATCACTGGTGTTCTCCCTAAAGTAAGATCAGGACAGCTATAGCTCCTCCATTGTTTCTGTATATACTATAAGTCCCATTGGTGTAAACTAAGAACAACATATAAGTATATAAATTTATTTATAATCAGAATCCCCACTTTTCATTTTGTAAAATGACTTTGAGATCTAACATTAGCAATATTCAGTGTTTTCTGATTTTGAGACCTGTTTTGCTAGATGACTGTGTGCCTTCATATTTGTGCTCATATGCCAAAGTCTATGCAGTACTTGCTCTGCATCATCCTGAGGCATCTCATGCAGTGCAGCTACTGTCTGAACCGTGTAAAGATAACTAATATAACTTTCACCTGCTTGTCTTCCTAGTCCTCTGGAAAAAGTTTACTGTATTTTTTTAATTCAATACAATTAGCCACCATGAATTATCCACCTACATTTTACATGTCTTGCAGAGGTTTCTTTTACTGTACTCCATTTTCAACATCCTCTGTTGTTTCAAAGATCTTTATTTTTGTATAAATTGTTCACAACAGGATTTAATCGTATTTAATGACTATGTGCCAAAGGAAAAACATTAATAAAAATACATCCCCATTGGATAATGGGAATAATCATTCTCTGAATGTGGGTGAAAGGCTCTTGATGAGGTAGCTCTGTGTCTGTCAAGGTCTAGTTCTACAATGAAGGATGACTTCTAGTTTGGCCATTGTTTAAATAGCAGTGGAAGTGGAATAGGTGGAACATCCATTGCTGGAAGTTGCATCAGAGGACCTCTGAGGTATTCTCCTCCATTCTTGGTTAAAAGAGGGCAAGACAGTTAACCACTACTTTACACCCCAACTTCTTCCTCACCTTATGTGCCTTTGCAGAGCCCATGAAATACTCCCCTAATTGCGCAAGACTAACAGTATTAATTATCCTTCTTGGCAGTTCAGTCAAGTATCAATATGTAATATGCAGCATCTTCCATCTCATCATTCTCACTTTTGCCTTACATATAGACATTATTTGGGGTTGGAGTTAGTCCTTTTGTCATTGTACCTCTCCTTCCTTGTTTAATTTTCAGTCTTGTAGACCAGCCAGACATATCTTCAGTATCTTTATGACAGCTATTTATCTCTTTTGGCAATATTTTTGCTTGACATCATCATGTGAGTTTCATTTTCTGAAGATCATTTTTATTCAGGAAAGTGTGTTGGCAGCCATTTTTGTTGGGCTTTGTGGCCTTACACATTATTTAGTGATATTCCAAAAATTATTTCATATAAGGACATTTGCTTTGTAAGGGGGCTGACTCCCAGCTCAAAGGTAATGGGTTCAAAAAATCACCCAGTCACACTGTGTACAGAGTTTGCATGCTTGCATGTTTCTGTATATCCTGTGGTTTTCCTCCCATTTCCCAAAGACATTTATGTTCAGTTAATTGGTAGCTCTAAATCGGCCCAAGTTTAGTTACAAAAGTGCCCTTACCTGCATGGTAGGTGAAAATGCTTTGGGAGCAAACTGCTACAGTGGTGGTATAGAGACATGCCATGGGTGGAAATGTTGCTAGCAGTTTAACACATTAAGAAGGCCTGTCACTCTCTTTAACCCTCGAGCACAAGCACGCTGACCTCCCAGCATTACTTCATGACATACCAGTGAAGGATCTGTTTAGCCCGTAAGTCATGGCCGAATAAGTGGCTGACAGTAAGCCAAGCATGTAGAGGAGCAGTGAGATAGGAAAGAATAAAAGAAAACTACTTCAGGAAGCTGCCTGAAATTGGAGGCGCCTGCACGTGTGTCCTTATTTGCTAGATTCATCCTCGGGTATGTTATTGATGGTTCCAGGTTCAAGAGGCCCCCCAAAGCTATTTGGAGCGTGGAGCTGATCCAGAACATCACAAAGCGCTTCTGAATTCTTTTCAAGAAAATGTAGCTTTGCAGATAAGTACATGTTAAGTGTATATACAGTAGAAACAGTGTGGGTAATCTTAGCACAAGCAGCTCATCTTAAAAAAAAAAAAAAAACCTCACTGTGACAGCCATGTCAGAAGTTTTCTTTCTTTTTAACTTTCTAGTCATTCTGATTTATTTTCAGACCATAGTGTGTTAGATAGATAGATAGAATATCTATCTATCTATCTATCTATCTATCTATCTATCTATCTATCTATCTAAAGAGTTTCTGTAAAGAGCCAGATTTATTCACAAGATCATTCACAAGATACACAAGATCCACATGATTAGGTGTTATTGGATAAACATTTTCTAATTAGTCAGTTAGAAAATATTCAGATATTATCGTGACTGATTTACAAGTAATTTGTTTTTTGTCTCCTGCTATAAGGCATAAATCTTTTTTACTTAGTCTGTGTGATGATACATCCCTTTCATATACAAAAATCTGACTGTCGACCAATTTATTACCATCTTTATTTTAGCAGATATTAGGGGAATTAATCAGTAATATGGAAATGTATGTTATATATAGATATAGTAATGAATGATGTGAAGTTCTTACATTTCCTTTCTGTTCTTTTGAACTATTTTGATTCAAAGAAATTGAAATGGCATAATTTAAACCAAAATCCGTTGGCTATTAATGAGAACAAATGGAGTGGTTGATTACCATACTGGGCAGTAAGTTTTTAAATTCATACAGGTAATTCACTTCTTCATTTTTACATGGTTTTTCTTTCCGTCTTTTTTTTAGGAATATCAGATGAGGAGATTGCCAATCTTACTCTTCCCACTGGTGTACCTGTATTGTTGGAGCTTGATGAAAACCTACATCCTATTAAGCCTCATGAACTTCTAGGAGATCAAGGTGCAATTCAAGCTGCCATCAAGAAAGTAGAGGATCAAGGGAAGGCTGTAGCCTCCAAAACATAATGTCTGAAATGGCTCTGACTACATGCAAATCTGTGTATGACAATTTAAAAAGTGAATTGCATTGGTGTTGCTGTTTATTACATTCAGGTGAATAAGTAAGATGGCTGCTTTAAACCATTCAAATATTTGTAAATCTAGGAGTACAATTTAGAAGCTATTTTGTCTGTAAAATTCTTGTCTGTTACTCGCCCAACCCTCTGCAAAATGTTAGTAACTGTGAAGGTCTCCTATGCAAATAAGTAACATGGATACCTCAGAAAAAAGCTTTGATTTTAAAGATTCTGTGATATTTATAAAAAGGTTTTACATTCAAATAGGCTTGTTTTATCTTGTGAGGTTATGTTTGTTGTACAAAATTATAATCAGAGAGTTATGCTTTATTTATTTGTTTAAATAAAATTACTTCTGTTTACAGTCTTAAATTCAGATTATCTTATACCAAACTTTCCCTCTGCATTTAATGAGTGCATATACCAACCAGGTCTCGCTTCTTTGGTAAAAGCAAAATAGAATAATGTAGGCTTTTTGAAGGACAGGCCATTCACTTCAACATTATTCACCAGTGCATATTCATCTACTTTTTCAAAACATGTCCATCAGACTAATGCGGGACTCTGAACTAACACTTTCCATTGCTGTACATGCTTTAAAACTATTTTTGCATTTTCTGCCATTTTGTACCTTTTTTTGTTTTGTGGTTCTTTAGATGGCACCATTTTATTTCTTGGTTTGATGTGGTCATTACCATTTTGTGGCAAATCTTGCATGACTGTGATTGTGTTTGTTGCTATTGCTACACAGGTCTTTTCATCACTTACAGTACGTGCTATACAGGGTGGCAAACACATGTCCCCTTGCATCCTAGGTTCAAATGTCATTACTAAAAGCAAGCTTTCTTAGTGGTATCTAAGGATAATTATTTTAAGATAGTCATAGGTTATTTTGTTTGTAATCGTTTTAGTGAACTAGCTTCTTTTGTTCTCTTGATTGTTCCTGTTTGATTCTCCAAAGTTTGCTTAATCCCATTCCTTCTGCATCATTAGGTTTTTCTACTGTTATTTGCCCTTTGGCCACTCATTTATATATCTCTATGTTCATAACAATATGGCTAAATAACTTGGTTGTCTATGTACAGATTTTTGGGTAAAAAAGTAGTTAATGAAATTCTTGCAAAATGTAGGCTTTACTAGCTTCAATCAGTGACTCGGCTTCCTTATTGAGAAACACTTTTAAAGTAACAGTTGGTATATACCTTTTTGTTTCTTTTCATAATTTGAAACACTCCAGTAATGACTCCTTTTAGCCTTTGCCTGTTATTGCTGAATAGTGTAAACCATTTTAATCTTTCTTTATGCATTGTACACTGCTCTGTTGCAATTTATTTTCTACACTCTCTCCAACATTGTTTGTTGTTCTTTTAGCAAAGAGAATGAAACTACACTCAATATTCCAGAAGTGGCCTCATGAGTGGGATACAATTTAAGTAAATAGCCTAAGATCGTATTACCATTTTTATCTCTTCTCTATACTTTTTAACCTGTGGAAATTAGGACACACGAGTTTTCTTAAAAGGTACTTTGTTGCTTCTGGTCCCCATTGTATGATTATATCTAAAACTTTTACTATCTCTCTGTGTTAAGCCTTATTTGTTTACAACATCATATGGTACAACCTACCTAAATCTGAATTTTCATTAAGTTTGTCTATGGAGGTTTTAGCTGCTAAGGCACCGACATTAATGCAAATTTAAGCAGATTGTTATTTGTTCTTTTAGGGATCCATTTATAAATTAAAAAATGTAACATCCCCATTATTTATCCTCAAAAATCCCACTTAAATAATTAAATTCTGAAATGCATGGAGAGAGGCCTTTTGGGAGTCTGAAAAGTACTTAAAGTAGAGATGCAAAACAGTTTTTTAACGTATATGGCTGAGTTAGGCTTGGAGGTATTTTTATGAAATTATTGATTATAAATTTGACCGTAGTTGGTTTTATATGCTAAATAGAACTTGAATATAGTTTATTATTACTTTATTACAAAACATTTCCTGCATCATCGCTAGTTTTACAACAGTGTAGGAGGAAATGTAAATTTTTCATTGTCATATTCATTTCCTCTTGTTTTTCCTCCAGTCTGCCTCACCTATTTCTCCAAAGTCAACTCATGCTAATCTTCCATCCTCTTTTGAGAGATACAGTTTTAATATAAATTAAATTCATATAATAATTAGTAATGTATCAAAAGAAATACATTTTATAATTATAATGTTTATTGTGTGATGTAATTGTGCAGTATGTAGATTATGTGTCTTGCAAAGATTGAGACCCACGTTGAGTTATAGTCTAGGGAATATTCTGATAGTGAGGGTTTCATTACCATCGTCATGCTGCAAGAGTTTTATTAAGACTTTTTGGTTCTGCTCAGTAATCCAAAGACCTGCCATAGGTGGCTCTAAAATAACTTAATGTTAATGTGAGTGAATGTACCCTTATGCTACATTGGTTCCCTCTGTAGGATTAGCTTCCAGTATTACAGGTTTATCTAGGGTTAAGGACCACAGAATGGATTAAGTAGCTTGGTTTAGAATTCTGCATCCTTTTCGTTGACTATGTGGAGCTTGCATGACCTTCCCAAGTTTACTTGGGGTTTTCTTTTTGTATCTCGAAAGACATGCTGGTAGAGCTGAATGGAGATGTGTGAGTGGGCCCTTTGATGTACCTGCACTCGGTCCAGTGCCGTTTCCAGTCTTGTGTCCAGGGTTGTCAGTCCCTTGAGACCCTGAATTGGATTTAGCAAGCTTAAACAATGTTACATTATGGATTTAGTAAGTTTGTAAGTTTAAAGAATGTTATGTTATAAGATGAAATAGTTATACTTGCAAAGTCTACCTTACCTGCTGCCTAAACAATACCAAATACTCATTTAACAATCCTTGAGTTACAAATTTCTTCTCATACAAATGCCAGTTAAAAGCATAGTTTTAAGTAGTACCTCATTTAACAGTGTACTCTTTTGCTCAAGTTGTTTCATCTTTGAAGTGTGCAAACCATGAAAGTACAAATGATAAAGTATATTCTTGGTAATGAATGTTTGTTATGAATATAAAATATAGTTACAGTATATTTTATACTGTTATGCCAATACAACCACCCATATTTGAAGCCTATTCCGCTGAACAATGTGATACAATAAGAGGAATAAGTTGTTCATTTGTATTTATTAACTAGAGACCAGTAGTTACTGTATTTTGTAACATACTCAAGTAAACCTTATTTTCCAAACACTACCAAAATGGTAGCTTACATTTAATGAAACAAGTAGCATCTTTATCAGAGTTACAGAATGCATATTCACATACACACTTATCCTTCACAGCGTGAAATTACAAAGTTTTGTCCATCTCTGTTTAAATGAATTATTAACATGCTCATAAAACAAGTGGCACACTTTGACTCACAGACCAAACCAAGAAAATGGAGCATGCGTTTCTGTGTATTGACTGACAGTAAAACTGACTTCAGTTCCAGCTTGCTCCTGTGATATTAATGTCACTTTTGGCATTTGCCTAAATCCAGACATATTTCTGGCTGAAACAGTTTTCATTAGTCCAATTTGCAGAAATGGCCAATTTGGTAAAATTCACCAGGATAAATACCAAAACAACCATCAGCATAAAGTATTCCCCTTTCTACTTTCTCTTAACCTCTTTTTCTTAAAATTGTATCTCTTCTTCTAATATATAATTACTCTGTTTAAAGAAACTTCACACTCTAAACAAAGCTGCCATTGTTATCATCCTTTCTTAATGAGAAATGTGCCCAGGTGATGTGTTTACCTTAAGGAATTTTTAGAAACATATGTTTTCACATGTAGATCTTGGAACAATATCAGGTATAACTATCAAAGGAATTTTGTGTGGTTATACTTGTTATACTTGTTATACTTGTAAGGACGGCACCTCAATTACTTGTAAATGCAATTTACGTATAATAGATCCAGGTTTCAAAAGAGAGTTGAGACCCTGTAAGTTTGAGAAAAGACCTGTGGTTCTCAGTATCTAAAGAAGAGTTTTTAGCTTTTTAGTTTTATTCTCTCAAGCTAGTTAACACTTGTCATTGTCTGCTTTTTTTTGGAGTGGTTTAAGGCCTTATTGACATTATAAGCTTCAACCCGGTATTTTTATTACTTTGTTCATACTTTATCCAAAGTGCTAGATTTTTTAGAACTGATACAGGATCTTCACCTTTAAAGTTGTTAGATTGTGTTTCATGATATACTGAGTTCATTTTTGTTGTCCATGTGATTTTAGTCAAAGAGAAATTCATGTGATTACTTGCATGTGTGAAATGAACAAACGTTTTTTTTTTTGGCCTATGCCCTCTGCCTGCCTTCCTTTCAGGTCATTTAAGCAAATTACTATCTCATTCAACCCTCTTGTTTTACTCCCTTGATGTAATCAAATATCATTCTCACTGTAATTTTTCCTTTATCCTAAAAGTCACTTTCTTTATTAAGCTGACACATGTTCTGACCTTCAGTTGCACTAAAATTGCATTATGTCTTTGGGCCCTACTTGTTTTGAACACATCTAGTTCCAGTGTGGTCATATTTGTGCCACAGGCCAGACTCTAAAGCTGATATTATGTTACTTAATTTTTAGTCATAGGGCATGTCAGATTTGCCGACTGTTGCAGATCTGGTTACTGGGCCTGTCTAATTTACATCCTGCTTGCTGACCTTCCAGAACAGTCTTACTCGCTCCTGTTTGTGACAGCCAACGGCATGCTGCCTGACAGAGCCGGCACTGTACAAAGGGTTAACAATTACAGCAAATTTAGTCCTTTTTTTCCCATTCTGTCTTGGCACTTGAAACACGAGAAATTTTGTATTTGTGAGATACAAAACGTGTGCTTCTTATTCCTTGTCACTACATTATCTGTATTGTACTTCCAGATGAGCATTCGTTGGTTGAAAGCTCTCATGCACACAAACTTTGCCCCTACAAATAAAGACAAAATTAGACCTATTTGATTTTGTTGGGGCATGTCGTAGACTAGTTAAGAATGAGTTGCTGCACATATCTCTTTACACATCTGGATGCATGGGAGGATGTCAGTAACTGCCTCAGACTTGCTAAGATAATATCAATTAGATTTGGTAAACTCTATTAATCCCATGGGGAAATTCAAATCCATACGTGAAAGCGGTGACTAAAAATTGCTGGAAATATCACATATTGTGACATGGCCTTTAGTCTAATTTTGCCCTCCACCCCATACTAGGATCAGCTTCACCCACATTCAGATGACACTACTGGAAGCCTAGCACTTTTTTAACCATGTATCCTTTTGTGGCATTTGTCTTTTATTTCAGCAGCTTCAGATGCTTTGTAACACCACACATTGTATTTTGGTGTCTTTTTTTTAAAAACTACCAAAGAATTGCTGCTGAAGTTTGTGCATTCATACACTCCAAGAGGGTAAAGCCAGTGATAGACATTATTTTAAAAGAAGACGTCAATATTGTTTCTTGTTACAACAGGCCATTCTTGTATCTTATCCAATGATATCCACAAGCGCTGTCATCTTCTCGGGCTCTCTGTGATTTAGCCTCCTGCTTTTAAGATGTGACCTCTGCTGATCAATGTTCCGCTACCTCACACTTAGTATGACTCATCTTGCGTCTTATTTCCGTACTTTCTAATTTTATGTTTGTTTAATAAATCTTGCCTTCTGTTACTTACCAGACCCATCATTTGCTCTTTGGTTGATTTATCAAGCTAACCCTCCTCTGAAATGTTCCTGTGTGAGTGTTTATACTTTCCCTATTTATAGTTCACTTCAGTGCAGCTAAGTTCCCACTGCCTTTGAGATCCCAAGAATTGTCTGTGTTCTGAGTAAGTAAATTATTGACTGTTGTTTCCAACTTTTAGTGACTCCAGCAGCCTCTCCATTAGCACTAGCGCCACCAAATTTTAAGGCACTTTATGTGATCAGGTCATATCACTATTCTGCAGCCACTTATGCTAACATGAATGAGCCTGATGAGTGTTTCTTGTATATATCATCTGATGTTGTATTTATTGTTGTATTCATTGTCTGTTGTTGGTATTGTATCTTGTTTAGTCTGTTGGAGACATGCAAGAAAGAATATTGTTTTCCTGTGTACAAGTGACGTTAAATCCAAACTCGATCTCCTGTAGCATTGCTCAAGATTTCATACTTAATTGGTTTCCTTCTCCCATCAACTTGCTGCAATTGGAGTATTTGCATGTTTGCTAACTTTCTTCAAATAAGTACTAAATAAAAAAAATACCTTTTTCTTGTGGGAGCTCCATCTCATCTTAAGAAATGTACCTCTTTCTAGAGAATCTCAGTTATTAATATTTCGTTGACTTCTAATACCATCCTTTGAGGTGTAAACAGCAGTACTCTTAAGTGTGTATGTCACAGTTTTCAGCCATTAAATCTTGGTGATATGAGACCTAGCATACTTTTTCATAGTTTGTGATGCTGTTTCCCTGGGGCGTGCTCTAAGAATTTGTTAGCAATGAACTTCAAATAAAATAGATTTTTGCTTTTTTTCCCATTCAAGACTTTAATGTACATCACCATGTTTACTGTAAATTTTCTGTGTAGTTTATCTACATCTTTCAGTCGACTCTTCTGCACGTGGTGTATCGTTCTTTATTGTGTCTTGAAATGCTTATATATGTATATAAGAGGTATACTAGCAAATACAAAAATATAATAACAACTACATTTTTGGAGTTGTTAATTTGAAAAATAATTTTAATGATGTGTGATTTATTTGGTAAAAATAGTGTTTGAATAAATTATTGCCATGTTCTTGGGTTGATGATGCAGACACAGATGATTTCATGGATTGTGCCTCTCATGAGGGCCATCCTTGCTGAGTGGCATGTCGTTCCCATGCTAGGTAACTGTTTTTGATGTATGACTAGTATTCCTTGACCTGCAAAGTTTTTTTCATTCTTTGATTATATACAAAAAAACAACCTATTGCCATTTTTCTGCTGTTTCATTTGTTTATCTTAGTTGGTGCAATACTCTCCTTAGCTGAGCCTTGGACCTCGAAGTTGATGGGACTTGACCGCCATCTGCACTCCTTTTAATTGACCCTGATCCTGAGACACAGTAAGGGGTTTCTTTGACATCAGTATTACAGCTTTGAAGCCGTTCTGTTTTATATTTTATATAAAAAATCTATTACATTTAAGTCTTCAGTAACACTTTGCATCTGAAGTAAGTAATGCTGCATGGCTTATGCACATTTACTGCTTGAAAATTATTAAAAATGAAATTCTCCTGAGGCGGCACGGTGGCGCAGTGGTAGCACTGCTGCCTCGCAGTAAGGGGACCTGGGTTCGCTTCCCGTGCCCTCACTGCGTGGAGTTTGCATGTTCTCCCCGTGTCTGCGTGTGTTTCCTCCGGGTGCTCCAGTTTCCTCCCACAGTCCAAAGACATGCCGGTTAGGTGCATTGGTGATCCGAAATTGTCCCTAGTCCCCTAGCTTGGTGTGTGTGTGTGTGTGTGCCCTGTGGTGGGCTGCCGCCCTGCCTGGGATTTGTTCCTGCCTTGCACCCTGTGCTGGCTGGGATTGGCTTCAACAGACCCCCATGACCCTGTGTTTCAATATAGCAGGTTGGATAATGGATGGATGGAAATTATCCAGAAAGTAATTAACCCAGATATGAGGCCTATAAACTGGTTGGGCTGCTTACAGACACTTGGATCTCAATTGATATATATGGAATTTGAGAGGTTACTGTATTTGAAGTGTACAGAATTTTAGGGGTCATGCTAAGAAAAGCTTATGCAGAAGTGACATTTCTTCGCTGTATTTTTTATCATTTGTAGTCAGAGGAGTTTTCGGTATGAAAAGTCTGGTGGGACCATACCGCCCTGTGAAGGAGACACTACAAATGTCAGAACAGGCAGAGCCATCCAGAGAAACTGGCCTTAAATGGAGCCTGTACAGAGAGTAGATGTATGTAGATGGTCACAAACTTAAAGAGTAACAAATATGAGATCCATTCCTTTTCTTAAATTACTTGACCTGAGCGTGTGACTGCTGGGGAGTCTTGGAAAGGACCCTGGTTTGGATTGGCATGTGCAATTTGGGAAGGTTTAGTACAGGTGGTGCTACCTATGACCCCAAGTAAGCAGCGTGAAACAGAGCTGGTGGTATGAACGTTCAGGCAGTGAACATAGCAGAGGAATGGTTATTGAAGGGACATCAAAAGAGCCATTATAGATCAGAGTGGTAGCGGCAGCATTGGAGAGTGGTCAAGGAAGGAGAGCCTCCCTTGTTAACCTTGTGTGAGAGAGCAAGGTAGAGACACTGAGTTTCACAGTTTTAGTCTATCAGCACCAGTGATGATAAAATGTCAGCCAGGTAACGCCATAACAAAATCACACAGAATCAAGATCTGTCAAAATATTACTTTGTCAACCACCAAAGGACAATATCTAAAGATACTCAACATTAACCTCAAATTAACTCGGAAGCTAAAACCCAAATGAATATTCATAAATTTACTTACATACAATACAATTTAGCCCACCAAACAAAAATGGAAATTGATGGGATTCATGAAAATGTCTTTTGTTATACACAGACAGGAATAACAAAAGCTGTAAGGCCTTCAAAACAGAGCCAAAAATGAGACCACACTCACCACTAGCCTGGCCAGATAAGGGCCCAAAATGACATGGTAGGTAATCTTGTGGTATTTGAAGATGATACTAAAATTGGAGGAATAGTAGACCCAGAGAAGACAGCAAAATCATTTTCAAGACGACTTAGACAAGCTTCAGAACTGGGCAAACACCTGGAAAATGCAGTTTAATGTAAAAAAAGTGAAAAAGTGCTAGAAATGGGCAAAAGGAACATCAATTATAAATACAGGATAGGAGACACTGACATACAGGAAAGGGATTTAGGGGTATATGTTAACATCTAAGCAATGTGCATAAGCGAATAAAATGTTAGGTTATATCATAAAAATGGTTAGTTATAAAACGAGGAACATTATGCTTAGACTATACGGTATAATGCACTAGTATGGCTGCATCTGGAGTATTGTGTGCAGTTCTGATCACCTCAGTACAAGAAAGACATAGCAACATGTAAATTTGTGCAGAGGAGAGCAACCAAGTATATCCCAGGGCTTACGGACATGCCCTACTCTGACAGACTCAAAGAATTAAACCTGTTCAGTGTCAAGCAGAGGAGACTGCATGGGGTCCTAATACAGATTTCTAAAATTTTCAAAGGCACTGATAAAGAAGATCTAGCAGAATTCCTTCAGCTTAACGGTGAATGACATACTCGACATAAAACTGAAGCCAGTAAGCACTTCTTTATGCAGAGAGTTTTGGGAATCTGGAACAATCTTTTGAGACGTAATCGAAGCAAAAGCCTTCACAATCTTTAAGAAGTATCTGCTTGAGGTAGTGTGACAGCTTAGCTATTAACTAAATAGGCTCGATGGACTGAATGGTCTCCTCTGGTTTGTCAGATTTCTCACATTTTCAGTTCAAAAATCACAAGAAAGTGTTTCAAAAAAGAGAGAACTGTGGAAACGAGCTGGTAAAGCGACAGCTCCAACAAGAACTATATAATAGAGGATATCTGTTTACAAAAAGGCTTAAAGGAGCCATTGTCATTAAACTTAATTATTTGCTTTGTTATGAAAGTCAAGGGCAGCATAGTGGCACAGTGGTAGCACTGCTGCCTCGCAGTAAGGAGACCTGGGTTCGCTTCCCGGGTCCTCCCTGCGTGGAGTTTGCATGTTCTCCCCATGTCTGTGTGGGTTTCCTGCGGGTGCTCCTGTTTCCTGCCACAGTCCAAAGACATGCAGGTTAGGTGGATTGGCGATTCTAAATTGGCCCTAGTGTGTGCTTGGTGTGTTTGTGTGTGTCCTGCAGTGGGTTGGTGCTCTGCCCAGGATTGGTCCTGCCTTGTGCCCTGTGTTCGGATTCAGCGGGTTGGAAAATGGATGGATGGATGGATGCTTAAAGGAGCAAAGGGTGTCGCCAAAAGGCAATCCTAAGCAACAAAAACACAATCCGAAAGAAGAATCCAATAATCAGAGCAGAAACAGTAGAAAGCCAGGCAGTAATTAAAATCAAAGAAAATACAATACTTATAATAATCCTACCATACTTCATTTAAATGAACCACACCAGCTTTTCTTTATGGGCTGGGTTCAGTTCCTGGCATTGATGGACAAGGTTGTCCTCATTCCGGGTGTTCCACCCCCCAAAACAGGGAATATAATGACATTAAAAGGGCAGTGCATAAATATTCTTAAACATAACAAAAAATACAATACATTAAGCATAGCTACTAAATAAGAACTGGACAGAATTATATTAATAGGCACCATACTAATCAAAACTTAAATATAACCAGAAACTTATATATAAGCTGGGGAGGAACCTCAGCTAAAACATCATGAAAGGATAATGATTGCTCAAAAACACAAGTTATGTGAAAGCTCATACACCCTTTCAATTGTGCCACAAAAAAAAAACACTGATCAGAATTAATGCCTTAAGCATTCATTCCCCAGGGCAGAACTGAAATGTTCAGGCTGCACAAGGACACACCTGAGCAAAGGTATGGAGAGAACAATGCAGGGTTCAGAATTCTACAACAGCAATCTGTGGCCAGGCAAGAAAACTTCACATAAAAATTCCACAGCATAGAAAATCGCACTAGCCATCACAGAGTTGTAGAAGAGGCGAAGGAGTTAAGAGTTGAGGGATCTCAGTCTCCCTAAGAAAAAACAGTCTGCTCTGTCCTTTCTTATACAGTTCCTCTGCATTCCAAGACCAGTCGAAACTGTCATTGATGTGGATACCCAAGTACTTGTAGGGTTGGACCACCTCAACCTCCATTCCCTGAACAGTGACCGGACATTGAAGCTCTTTGGTGTGGTGAAGGTCACTAACCAGTTCCTTGGTTTTGCTGATGTTTAAGTTGCAGATAATTTGTTTTGTACCGAGATACAAAGTTATCTACCTGACTCCTATACTCTGTCTCATCCCCTTTATCAATACACCCCATAAGTGCAGAATCATTTGAGAATTTCTGCAAGTGACGTGACCTGGTGTTATGTTTATAGACTTGAGGTGTACGGAATGAGGAGAAAAGGAGACAGGACTGTTCCTTGTGGTGTTCCAGTGTTTCTCACCTCCATATCAGAAACACAGTCCACATGTCTCACAAACTTCTGTCTTTCCAACACATAGTCCATTATCCAGGACACCACAGGCTCATCCATCGGCAGTTTACCCCTATAACTGGGATGGCTGGATGGTATTGAAGGGACTGCAGAAATCAACATAATCCTCAAAGTGCTGCCAGCTTTGTCTAGGTGGGAAGATGTCTTGTGAGGCAATCTTTATTTTGCCTCCTTTGGAACAATACAATACAATTCAGTTTATTATATTAAGACCCTGCCTTTTGACAGCCCCCAGCATTGACTCTCTAAGAAGACAAGAAAAAAACTCCCAAAAAAAATCATTTTAGGGAAAAAATGGAAGAAACCTTGGGAAAGGCAGTTCAAAGAGAGACCCCTTTCCAGGTAGGCTGGGCGTGCGTTGGGTTTAAAGAAAAAAGAGGTAAATAAAATACAGCACACAGAACAGAACACAAGTAATCCTCAATACAATACAACAGTGCAATAGAAATCTTACAAGTACAGAGCAGAATTCAACAGCAGATGATATCACAGGAACAATGCAAGTTTTCCACAGCAGTGGCACTCCAAAAGAAGGAGAAAAACTGGATTATTAGAACTAGGCTACATTTGTTTAAAAACATTTTAAGAATACCTTTAATATTAAGTTAACTTTACTATCGAATTTTTGCAGAACAGCGCCATCTCCTGTGAGACGGTGGCAAAGATCACACTGCTAGAAATTAATGGCTAGCAAGAGAAAAAGAGCAGTCTCATCCTTATTCCTTGTGCATGTGTCATGTTCTGCATCTGTTCCTGCCCATTGTCATTCCTCTTCCTCATTAGTCCGATCTCGGACCCATTTGTCAGTTATTGTATAATTCAACCCATGAGTGCTTGTTCGTAAAATTCCTTTTGCCTTGTACAGTAGTTCTAAAGTTTTCTTTTGCTTTCCTGAATGATTGCACTTTTCACTGTCCTGTTTTTCTAGTTCTTAGGTTTTTGCTTGTTCGTTCACTCACTCCTGCTTCTTTTGATCTTATTTTACTATTTTACATCTGCTTAGGATCCAAAAAGAAAAAAAAAAAAAAGCCACAGATGGCTGTTGTTCGCTACACAACCAGTGAAATCTGGGCAACTAGACCACTTTGTGTCTTAATGGTGGGGAGCGTTTATTCCTGCTGGGGTATTAGGGGTGCAGTTAAGACCAACTTGTTTCCAGTTCCTTACAGTGGATTACAAAATTGGACTTTGTCTAACTAAAAAGTTAGGTTTTGGTAATACATATGTTAGACAATTGTTTTTAAATAAAGCACTGCTACCTTCAGTAAAATTAGAAATAAACTATCAGTTTTGTATTCCGGAATTGAAGTAACATTTTTCTAGAATGTTTCAATGTTAGACTCGATATTGTGGGCAACTCATCCACTTCCAAGGGTTTGGCAAAAATACCTGACTTAAAGTGAGTCAGTGTCTAGCTACAGTGTATACAGTGGTTAGAAGAATTTGGAATAGTTTCACAAGTTGGTCAGAAAGATGGACTTGACTCCCAGGTGTAGATTTCCTAGAAGAAGCGGATAGTTATTAACCATCAGGAATATCCTCTTCGAATGGGCTGCTCTATCACCATCTTGACGTGGTCATCCTAGTAAACAAAGTTCTTGTGCAGATGGATGTCACCAAGTCTAGTAGAACTTCCAAGTCTGCGGATTTGGGCTAATTAGTGTGACATTACAAAGTATAGACCGTACCATGAGGATGTGAAGCATCATTGGGCTGTAGAGTTTAACAAAGCCAGTCTGGCCCCAGGCAGGGGAACAACAGATGTTAGTAATTTAGACTGAGGAGGCCAAGACATGGAGCATGAAACCGAGGCAAATGGTGAAATCTGTTGTTTGCCTATAGTAGTCTGTAGTCATCATAAGCAATATCACTATCAAGTGAGGAAGACGAGAAGCAGACAGGCTGACTCACAAATCAGGTCCTCCAGATTTAAAAGAAAAGAAGAGGTGGGGGCTTGGGAGGTAATGCCAGATAGATAGTGTGGCCACCAGGGGGTGCTCCAGCTCCTCAAACACCAGATACAAACAGACTCTGGACACAAGTGCAGTAAACAAGATAATTTGTTTGAGAAACTCTTCCCCAGGAAGCATTTCCCACAGCACCAACCCAAGTACAGCACAGTGAAAAGCACACAGCAACCCTTTGTCTTTTCTTCTCTCTCCTTATATCACTGTCTCCTCTGCTCCTCCCAGCAAGCTTCATATCCTTCCAGACTCTGGCTCCTTGAGCAGTGGCAGGCAGCACCTTTTATGTAAAACCCAGGAGTACTTCTGGTGTCCCATAACCGTGGTCCGGCAGCCCTTCCGTGTTAGGCCGGAGCCTGACAAGGTAGGGCACATTAGACTCCACAGCAACCACCGGGCAGCACCCATGGAACACAACAGGGCTGAGTCCAAGAACTGCAGTTCTCATGATGCCCTGTTGGAAACCATGGCATTGCCAAAACACAGGAGGAGCTGCCACCTAGCTGTTTGGGGGAGATAATGTCCTGTGTATGTTATCTTCCCCCGGTCTTTCTCGCTTGAGGACATCTCTGGCTGGGCCAGGCTTCCGGCCGTCCCTCAAGATAGATAGATAGATAGTACTTTATTTGTCCCAAGGGAAAATTTTAGCTTTTTACAGAAGTTCCAAAATATTATAACAAACAATAACAGCAACCACCCTCTACCTCAACACACACAAGAATTGCAAAAAGAAGTGAAACAGTAGACTTTGCTAAAGATAGGAGAGCAGTCGCAGTTGGGCATTATAAAAACATATTACTGTTGGCTTAAAGGAGCCCCAGTACCATTTCTTGACCCACTTCTGCTGAGTAATTCATTGTCTGAAAGTCCTCAGTGTTAGTGTGTCAGAGAGAGTATGTTCTGCATTGTTCATAAATGCACTTGGTTTGGTCTTCATTCTCTCCTCTTCTTCCAACTCCAGTTGTTCAAGAATTCATCCCATAACTGAGCCTGCCTTCTAATGTAGCTTGTTGATTCGGTGGGCCTCTCTTCAAGTGATATTACTGGCCCAGCACACCACAACTTAGAAGATCACACTGGCCATTCCAGAGCTATAGAAGATGTGAAGGATGTCACTTCCCTCATTAAAGGAATGCAACCACCTAAGGAAAAAGATCTTGCTCTGTCCTTTCTGATATAGTTCCTCTGTGTTCCAAGACCAGTCCACCATGTTATTAATGTAGACACCCAAATACTTGTAGGAGTGGACCACCTGCACATCCAGTCCCTGAATAGTAATCGGGAGTAGAGGCTCTTTGGTACATGGTAAGTCAGTACCCAGTTCCGTGATTTTGTTGATGTTAATTTGCTGACAATTCTATTTGCACCAAGAAACAAAGTTCTCCACCTGACTCCTACACTATGTGTCATCCCCCTTATCGATATATCCCATAAGTACTGACTCACCTGCAAGTGACAAAACCTGGTTGTCAGAGATGTAAAGAGAAAAGGAGACAGGACTGTGCCTTGTGGTGCTCCAGTGTTGCTCACATTGTTATCTGAAACCCAGTCCTTGAGTTTCACAAACTGCGGTCTGCCTGCTGGATAGTCCATTATCCAGGACACCATCGACTCGTCCACCTGTATATCTCTGAGCTTACCCTTTAATAGGAATGACGGGCACTGCAGAAATCAAAACCTCACCATGCTGCCAGCTTTGTACAGGTGGGATGAAGCCTTGTAGAGCAGACAGATAATTGTATCTTCTATCTCGATCTTAGTCCGACAGGCAAACTGCAGTGAGTTAAGGTGGTCTACCACATGAGGACTCATATAGTCCAGGACCAGCCTCTCACAGGTGTTCATGATGTGAGATGTAAGTGTCACTGACTTGTAGTCTTTAGATGAAAAGGCACCTGCCTTCTTTGGAACAGGAACAATGCAGGATGTTTTCCTCAACAGTGACACTTTCTGGAGCCTTGGGGACTGACTGAATAGGTGACAGATGACACCACAAAGTTGGTCAGCACAGGCCTTAAGAACTTGAGGACTGACTCCATCTGGCCCTGCAGCATTTCCAGTGTCTAGCTTCTCTTATTTGGTCTTCAGTTATGGAATTCCAGAGGTGGGCTTAATACTGGCCATACCAGTTGAAGTGGTAGGGAATGTTGATGTAGTGAGGATGGTGTGGGGGGCACTGGTCATTGGAGGAAGGTTGCATCAGGAGGGAAAATCTATTAAAAAAATTGGTTCAGGGTGTTACCTTTGTCTACATCCCCTTCTAGCACCTAAGCCCTGGATTGCTCGAGTCCATTCCAGACATGTTATTCTGAGCGAGTTTGCATTTTAGCTCTGTAAGCTTCTTTCCCTTCATCAGCTTTTTCTTCAGCACTCGCTGTACGGCCTTTAGATCATTTTTGATACAGCATTGACCTAGAAAGAATGGGATGGAAGATGGAGACATGTTAACTAGATAATCAAAAAGGTCTGCTTGGTATCATTTCTCACAAATAATTCCTCCACTTCTTGGTGTCTGTCAGTCGTGTTTTTCTATTTTTATTGACGGCACTGTTTTTATTGTATGATTAATTTACATTTTATGTGTTAAAGTGTTGCTTGTACTTTATGGAGCATATTGTCAATGGAGCTACATTAAATAAACGGAATCTTATCTAGTGACTGTTATTAACAAAACAAAAACCATATTTCTAAGGTGGAGGGTATCTTCACCTTCTAAAATATAATACTAATACTGTGAGCATAGAGTGAGCAGACACAAACAGACACACTTGACACACTAGATTACCCGGCATCACTACGGGTAACGATCAAGTGGAAGAAAGGCTAAGAATTCTGGAGAAGGGCAAATATCTGTCACATTTCACACGACTTAACCACCAAATGGAAAAGAAGGAGACACTGAGTTAAATAATGAGTCACATATATGAAGACCCTGGGGAAAAATATAGATGATTTGTATTCAAGACACAAGCTGGGAAGTATTTGTTCATATAAAGGGTCATGGGAATCAGGAATAGGCTAGCAGATAAGGCAGAGACCTTGAAGGCTTTTACAAAATGTCTGAGTGAGATTTTGGGATAAAAATGCAATTGTTTACCAGACCAACTTGATGGACTGAATGGTCTCCTGACATTTCTAAAACGTTTTACTTTTGCGGATATTATTATTATAACAGAACGAGAGCAGAAATGTGAGGATTTGTGACATTATTATTGGTCTGACACTTTTATTCAAGGCAGCTGACAACATTTGAGATATGACTGCCTACATTTCTTTTGTTTTTGCAATTGTAGCACAGGCCGGTGAAGTAGCTGGCTCATGGTCAGCACAGGATCTGTAGCAAGGTAAGATCCATTATCTTCAGGGTTTGAAGTACAAAGACTTGACCACTATACCACTGTTTTGTCTTGGTAGAGTTCTGAATTACTCTACTTTCCCCTTTTATATTATTTATTGTGTAGCCTTTGTCAGACTGCCTGAAATCCCATAGACTTAACACTGTTTATAAGGTATTGTACTTTACAACTTCTCCCCATCTTCCCTTCTACATCTATAACCTCAGGTAATTACATAGAGTAGAATGACAAGCAGGAGTTAAGTTACAACTTAAATAATGTATTATTGATAATATTCATAAAATAATAACATTAAGCAAAGTACATTTGAATATTGGCAACCATACAATTTGATAAGTGCTGATATGTAGTTTCAGGCGGCACACAGACTTGCAAGTTAAGTTGTCTCAAGTTAAGTTATCATTTTATGGCTTTCTTCAGGACAGGCCGCATGCCTGTCTCAATATGGCTGCCGAGTTGTGCTTCTCAGTGTGGTCTTCTTTTCAGTTCATGGTGTGTCAGATGCTCCTTCATCATGATGGTGAGAGAAGGAGGGGTAAAGCAACCAAAATTCTGCATTCTTTGTCCAAATTCTTACACCAATAGGGCATTGTGCTACAGAATGGCCTCTGATTCAAATCAATCACAAACAGCCATACTTCAGACCAATGGGGCACACAATACTTTTCACACCTGCCCCCAAAACCATTTGTTGAGCTAACATCTCGGTAGTCTGGCTTTTCTGTGGGGGTTGATTGAGAGTATCCTGCAGAGAATCACTTGCCAAACTGGTTTTAGACACTTCCCCTGACCCTGTCATAAAATTACAAAGAGATTCAGTCCTAAAAATGTGGGGAGGGTTCTTAAACATCAAACCATTGCTGTTCTTATCAATGATATAACACTAATATTACATTGCTTTGTCTAAGTTGTAGTGGTCCAGTGCCGCCAAGATTCACATTGTCGAAGAGATGGTGATTTATTTATTTTTTTGGTGGAGATTCCAGGGATGCACCCAGCCTTGGCCCGACTCACACACACTCACAAGCAGAGACAAAAAACAATAGGTAATAAAACAATTAAAGAATGTATTAAACACTAATAAAAAAAAATATAACTACACGCTAAATAATCCCACTCAGGTCCCTTTACGATGATGTACAATAAACACAAACAAACCACTACAATAAACACTCAAGACAATGTCCTTATACAGTCCAATACAGCAAAAGCAGGTGAAATGATTTGGTGGGATAATGAGAATCCCAAGAACAGCTTCCATAGAAAATGAATGAAACAGTCCTACCGGTAGTCCTGAGCGGAGAGGGGTGAGATTTCCAGGAGTGCTCCTTTTGAAGACGCACGACAATTAATCCGCCACTATAACAAGACAGGCAGGCACGAGAGAGTCCATTCATCTAACGTGAAACGATCGAGGGCACAATTGACTTTTTATATGACACGTTGGACAAGATACACAAAACACCAATCTCCTTTTGCTCTGTCAGGCCTCCCTTTTAAACTTTCCCACTGTCCTCTTTCGTCTCCAGCAGCCCCTACTTCCGTTCCCGTCATCCTATGTATTTAACTCCCTTGGGCTGCTGGGAAGTGAAGTTCTCCCCATGGTAGCATTGCTACAAAGTTACAAATAAAGACATACAAAATATTTATCAACATATACAAAATTTCACATCACAACACTCATTGCCTCCCTGTTGAGGATAAGATTGCAGAAGTCAAAAAACTTGTGATTGAAGATGGTTTCTGTATATCAGTATGGCAACACAAGGTATATAGTTATTCATGCTTTTGTAGAAAAAAATTTCCGAAGTTCCCTCCAGTAAACCAGAGGCATATTAAAAAATGAATTTCTAACATTAATGGCCAACCAATATGCAAGACCCATACTTTATTTTAAAGAAAAAAAAAACATTTATACAAAAAAATCACACACACACACATCTATACTAATAAAAGGCAAAGCCCTCACTGACTCACTCATCACTAATTCTCCAACTTCCCGTGTAGGTAGAAGGCTGAAATTTGGCAGGCTCATTCCTTACAGCTTACTTACAAAAGTTAAGCAGGTTTCATTTCGAAATTCTACGCATAATGGTCATAACTGAATCCTACTTACGTACATATAGACGTCCATAGCCTGCAGCTCAGTCGCCGTGTGAGGCGGGGTTGCGTCCTGCGTCCCCCGGCCTCCCATGTAGTTGGCTGCCTGCCTATTTTACACGTTTGGAGAACCGCCAATGCCTCTTAAACATCTTAGATTCACAGGTGACGATTTGAGTAGTGGACACTTTGATGTTTATGAATGTTTCAACTCTCAAAAGCTGGATGCGAAGTTATCGAATGAAACCGGTTGTGTGCTTACAACGCTTGGCAGATGCCAAATGTCACTTCAACACAACAAATCCTGCAAATACTAACGTAATTGAAACAAACTATGAAACTCAAACCGCTTATGACAGCAGCAATCCAAGCTGTGAGAAAACAGTAAAAAGGAGGCGTGTCAGACGTTGTGGTACATTTTCTGATACAGCTAGATGCAAACAACTTTGTGACGCTGCCGCCAAATACTCGCAGAAAAATCCACAAGTTAATAGACACACTGTCGCTAAATTCTCGCAGGCAAATCCACAAGTTCATAGAGACGCTGTCACTAAATACTCGCAGGCAAATCCACAAGTTAATAGAGATGCTGCCGCTAAATATTCGCACGCAAATCCACAAGTTAATAGAGCTTCTGTTTCTAGGTACGATCCCAATAATAAAAAGCAGCTCATACGAAAACAACACGTTTGGCTCAAAAAAGCCGATTGTGGATTTGCGTACAGCCACCGAAACTTTGTAACAGCACGAGACTTCAGGTCACGTGTCTTCAAAAGAACCTAATTGAGGCAACTATTTTTACTGGTAGTGGCTCAGGGGAGAGAGTTTTTATTCCTCGCATCCCTGTTATACCTTCTGATCTCCCATTTCAATTCAAACGCCTCCAATTTCCAGTAAGGCTCTGCTTCGCAATGACAATTAATAAGTCTCAGGGACAGACCCTAAAAAAGGTTGGCATTGATTTGAGGCAAGACTGCTTTTCACATGGCCAACTGTACATTCCATGCTCAAGAGTAAGCTCAGCGCACAGCTTGGTCATATTACAACCGGAGGGCCAAACTGACAACGTGGTATACAAAGAGATCCTTAACAAATAATTATTTGTATATTTTCCCTCAGTTTAAAAAGGTTTACTTTTCTTCTTAATAACAATTTTAAGGCAGTACTTCGCTGCTGCGAAGCGCGGGTATTTTGCTAGTATATATATATATATATATATATTGTCGCAGGTGGCCAGGATTATTACCTGGCCGGGACGCCAGAAAGGACCGGAAGGTGGCAAGAATAACTTCCGGGCCACGAGGGCACAACTGCCACGGAGCAGGAGAGGACCACGGGAAAGGAGAACGAACTGTCGGACTTGTTGGGACCCGTGGCCACCGCCTGGAGGCGCTTTACACCTCGTGGGACCCGGATGTTGTTACTTCCGCCACACTCTGCAAGATGGCGGAGGGATCGGCCAGGGACGTCCGGAGTGTTTCCGGGTAAAAGGGCAGCACTTCCGCCACACCAGTAAGTGCTGCAAGAGGGACGTCATCAGCCACCTGGAGCACATCCGGGCAGGGATAAAAGGGGCCGACTCCTTACTGTCATTGAGCCAGAGTCGGGAGTGGGAGACGGACGAAGCTCCCTGGAGGAGTAGAGGCGGCAAAGGACTGAAATAGTGGTGATTATTGCTGAGTGCATTGTGTGTTGTGGTGGAATTGTGTTTATTTAATGTTTAATAAACGTGCGTGTTTTATAAAATGTGGTCTCCGACTGGTGGTGTCCGGGCAACTATCACAATATATACATATATATAGTAATGCACAAGGGATTAAACAGGTGACTTTTTGAGTGACAGATATGTGTGATTATGTTTTATGCCCAAATTGTTTAGCTGGTGCTAGCAGTAATGCTAAGTTACCTTAGGCAGAAGTTTGTCTACATATCCAAAGTCATTAATGCAGATCATTTATAATTACAAAGCAGACAGCATCCATCTATCCATCCATCCATTGTCCACACCGCTTTATCCTAACACAGGGTCACGGGGGTCTGCTAGAGCCAATCCCAGCCAGCACAGGGCGCAAGGCAGGAACAAATCCCTCGGCAGGGCGCCAGCTCACTGCACAACACACATATTTTTTGAACAAATTATAGTATGGATATTAGAAAATGGTTGAAATCTAATCCCAGCTACTTTATTTACAAAGGAAACTGGAAAGGACTCTGATACTACAGCAGAACTGGTACATTGATAGTGAAAAAATACAACAAAACAAGTGGTAGGAAGTGATGGAAGAACAATTTAATGAGAAAGTTCAACTAAAAAAGGTGTTTTTCCTCATTACTAAGGAGAGCTCTGTACAAGGTGAGTTATTATTTTTGTCTCTTTCTGTTTTGTTCCGTGAGTGTGCATTCACCCCTGTCCTTATATTGCTTGTACTATACATACAAATGTTGTCTGTCTTGGTGTTGCTCTATTCTTGCGTTGACAGTGAACATTAAAACATTAGGACAATCTTGAAGTCAACAGGCCTCTTAGCTTAATTCACTTAACTCCTCCAAAATAACATCAAGTCTAATTTTGAAAATCCCAAAAGTCCATCTGTCTACCACACTACTTGTTAGCTTATTCCACGTATCTGTGGTTCTCTGTGTGAAGAAAAACTTATTAATGTTTGTGCAAAATTTGCCCTTAACAAGTTTCTAACTGTGTCCCTGTGTTCTTGAAGAACTAATTATAAGGTAATATTCTCGAACCACTGGACTAATTCCCTTCATTATTTTACACACTTCAATCATGTCTCCTCTTAATCTGCTTATGCTTTAACTGAAAAGACTCAGCTTTTTTAATCTTTCCTCATAATTCATCTCCTCTAGCCTTGGAATCAGCCTAGTCACTGTTGTCTGGACCTATTCTAGAGTTTTTTTTGTAGCCAGCAGACCAAAACTGCACACAGTACTCCAGATGAGGCCTCACCAGTGCATTATAAAGCTTGAGCATAACCTCCTTGGACTTGTACTCCAAACATCAGGGTGCTATATAACCTAACAGCCTTCTTAATGGCTTCTTAACACTGTCTGGCACTTGATAGTGTAAAGTCCACTATGACTCCTAAATCCTAAGGTATACTTTCGATTTTCAGACTTCCCATTGTGTATTCAAGCCGAGATTTTTACTTCCAATGTTTAATTACATGTAGTGTGATTAATACAATTTGTAGCACTGAATTTATTCATTTGGTATATGGTTTTATATTATACCATGGTGTTAATTTGTTTTTGACAGATTGCATTTTTGTTTTGGTGACTTTGGTTTAGTGCTGTTCTTCATTTGACTCTAGGTTGGAGTATGAGCAAGAGGTCTACTCTGTCGATAACACTGGACAAGAATTTTTTTCTAAAGTTTTGTTTCCTAAAAAACTTTTGGTGATTATGATAAACAGCTTCAAGTTGAATTCACATATAATTTCACATATAATTAGGAGAAATGTGAAATTCATCTAGTGTGTTTATTCGCTTATCGACGACACAATGTAGTAGTTCAATGGAGGTAAAAAATGTTATGCTACTTATTTTCATTTCTACTTGACATCTGATGCTTATCATTGATAGTCGGCCAGCATTGGTAGATTCCACTTGCCCTTATATGATTTTTCCATTGTTGCAATGTCCTGGTGAAACCTTTCAATATGTTTCTCACTGACTGCACCAAGATTAGCAGGGAAGATGTCCAAGTGTGAATGAAGAAAATTATTTTTTAGTGACATATTGCCCTCCATTGTTTTGTATGCTTGAAGCATGTAATTAACCAGCTGGACATATTTTGGTTCTCTGTAGTTGCCAAGAGAATTCTCAACAACATCTTTGAATGCCTTCCATGCAATTTCCTCTGGCCTCACTAGCAGCTTTGAAACCCCTGTTATTAATGACGTGTTTGATTTGTGGACAAACAAAAATGCCTACCTTAATCTTGGCATCAGTTATTCTTGGAAACATCGGTCTCAAATATTCAAATCCTTCACTTTCCTTGATCATCTCTTTCATAAAGTGTTTAATCTGTTCAAGTATTATATGAATAGAACCAAATATATCTTTGTTGTGTCAACAAGTGGTTTCTGTGCAATGGAACCAAAACAGAGTGGCCAATTTTTTTTAATATAATGAGACTCTTTAGCACGGAAGGACAAAGTGGAGGTGGATTGATAAAGTAAAAGAAGATGTGAAGGAAAAGAGTCTGGCTGAGGAGGAGGTGCAGGACCAAGCTGTTTGGAGAAGGTTGATGAAGTACGTGGATCCCACATAGAAGTGGGAAAAGATGAAGAAGAAGAAGCTTTATTAAAATAGTGCTCAGAACTAACTCCAAGATTAATGTGATTTAATATTGAAAACTCATATTGACTAGTTTCCGTCCACAGAAATCCAAGTCACCGTCTTAAGGTTTGGTTTTGCTGACCAGTGGTCTCCTAACATGTAGTGATTCTTGTTTAATGGTAGGATATCGAGAGGAAAGACCTGGGCAGTCTGGTTAGGAACCTATACGTGGTAACAGGTTAACAAAAGAAGAAGGCAAACTTTAGACTGTACCACCACAGCCTTATCATTTCTGATTTGGTAAATTTTGTAGACTAAAGGGGTAAGTAATGTATATTTTTTACCGTAAAGATTTAACTACCTGTTTCCACCTTTATAATGAAATCATTATTTATATTGTCTTTTAGCATATTTAAATGTAACATATTCAATCATTTTTGCGTTGGAGTGTGTTTTTTTTAAGTTGATGGGACACTTGTACTCATTGTAAGAGTTTACATTAATGAAGACATGTCTTTTGACATATGTAGTGTCAAAAGGGCCCAACGTAGCACGCAAACACACCAGAGGGGAGTTTAAAGCAGCATATTAATGCTTTTCTCTTTTCCTCACAGAAAAAAGGGAAGAACAAAAACATTACACACCTTGAATTCTACGCATGAAAACACTGTCCTAATACAAGAAGAACTTTCGTATTTTCATTTGTCCATCCCTGATGACTTCACTTCCGGGTCGCCCTCCGATGACATCACCTCCGTCACCTTCTATTCACGTCACCCCATTTCTTTTGCCTACTTCCAGTCCAGATTACCCAAATTGCTCCATTTGTCCTTGCTTGGTTGTCAACTGTATTCATGAAATTGACCGCGGTATCAGTGCATACTGATTTATTTTGGATCAACATCAGTATATGGGGAAGGCTCCCCAACCCTTAATCTGTCTCTCTCATATTTATTTCTTCACAGTGGCCAGAACTTTTCAGAATAACAAAGCAAATTCACTTCCAGGCTGAGTAGATTCCTGCAATCTGCTACTTCTACACACATTTTCCTCACACCATATCACATTTTCTAATATATTCATATCCTTTATTTTTAAAATTCTGTTTTCTCTGATGGATATTCAAAAAAGATGTATTTTACCAGCAGCACCATTCTGTATTTTAAGGTCATACATTACCAAGAGCTATTATACACAATTATACAAATATGAAAATCTGATAATTTGTTTGTAGTGCTCAAAAATCATTGCCTTTTTATAGCAGTCTGTTAGAACAGGCTTAGAGCACTTTAACCAATTTATACTGTATTTTGCACAAGGAAAGGATGATAGAGTTATGAGGTTGACTGGGTGTTACGATCAGGGCTGAATTTTGGGATCTTATAGCCTTTTTCGATAGTAGATGCCACTTTGCCTAACTCTCATTAGGGTCTAATCCTATGTTTCTAGGGGCATGATCTCAGGGATCATGACCTCGAGTTCATCAGCAAGACAGGATAAAAGTTTAGTGGTTGCCCTAAACTTTAACTGATTTGCAGAAAAATACTTTAAAACTCTTATTGAAATTCTCTCCTTGTTATTGATTCTTGTGTCTTGCCTGGTTTTCGACTTCTTTGACTATGATTGTTGTCTCTTGTCTAGGTGGTGGTCGCTTCACTTATAATTTATTTCCTTTGTTTTACCTTTTGCACATATCTCCAGATTCGTTATCTGTTTTCTTCAGAGTCAGGACACTGGAAGAGGAAATGTAAACTAAACTCAAAGTCTGAGCTGAATGGAGAAAGTTGATCATAAAGAAGTGGAAAAAGATGAAGAGGAAAAAGAAGAAGTAAAAGTTTTTTTAAATAGTTCTCAGAACCAAGACTGAGATTAATTTCATTGAATATTATAAATTCATATTGACTAGTTTCTGTTCACAGAAATCCAAATCACCATCTTTGTACAAGAAAAGGATGATTAAGATATGGGGATAACTGGGAGAGGAAATGCCAACTGAAGCCAAAGTCAAAATCAGAGGTCTGTCCTATCGATCATCAATACCAAAATGCTAATAAAAAAGTTGAAGTAAGGGAACAAAAACAAAGACTCAGGAATTGGGACTACTAAACACTTGCTTTTTCAGAGATATCTGCAAACTCAGATAATATTATGTCTGATACGCTGCTTCTCATATTGCCACGTGAGTGACGTTAATTACAGAGGACACTCCAGTAGCAACCATCACCTTGTCACAACCATGTTGGTTCAGAATGGCGGTGCCCATAAAAAAATTGGGGGTTGGTCTCCCCTAGAATTTCTTTTATACTCAGATATGGGGATGCATCATTTGAGGAGTAAACTGCAAGACAATGATTATATTTTTATATTATGTACATTAAAGAACCATCAACAACAAATCAAATCAAATTAATAATATATTGAACAATTATAAAAGTAAAGTTGAATAAAATGGACTCTGCAGCTGCATGAATTAAAGAAAAGTACCACTTCTGGTTAAAGGAAATACCCCAAAAGTTGATAGAAATCTACATTTTGTAACTAATACTTGTGTGCAAAATTTGGATGACCTAAGTGGAAGCGTACTCAAGTTATCATGTTTACACACACACACACACACAGAGAGAGACAGACACACAGACTTAATTCCAAAAATTGTATTTTCAGACTCAGAGAGGTCTAAAACGTCAAGATTAATCCAAATCTCAAAACTGAATTTTTGAAAGATTCCAATACATTCCCTACAATTCGCATACGAGAAAGTCAAGGAGTTCTAAAATGTCGAGAATCATCAAAATCTCGATATTGAATCTTTGGACGGTAACAATACTTTCCCTATACTTCATATACGAGAAAGTAAAAAGAAAGAAAAGGTGAAAAAATGGCAAAATAGTAGTAGTGACATATATACACTTCAGGAAAACCCAAAATGGGACAACTGAGAACAAAAAGAAAATTAAAGAAGAGTGCAGGAATTTTTCAAAAGTTCACAGAATGAAACAATTTTTCAATACAATATTGCACTTATGTACATAACTTGTACAATATTTACGTACCTAAACAAACATACAAAGATAAACAATCCTACCGATTTACAGGCAAAAAAAGTATTCCACAAAAAAAAAGATTTGTTACCAGGTTTCAAAACATTACCTATCAGCCCTTTAAACCTTCAAGATACCTCTTGGTATTTCTGTTTTTAGGTTAAAAGTTACATTTAAATTGGCCCTGAGCACATGAATATGGGCATGTGCAACACCGTGTCCTGTGTTAATGGGCTAGCTTTTCAACTGGTGGTGATTCCTGCTTGTTGCTAAGCCCTGGCTCCTCCCGGCCCCGTAACAGAAAAAATAAGTTCAGGAAACTGATACATAGGCAGATGCCCTTGAATATTGTTCAGACTTAGTTAAAACCTTTTTTTTTCCTTTTGACGTCCATTCTTTCCTTTGCAGTAGATATCTTCCGTGGTTTTAAAGTACTGCAGGCCCATGGTCAGTAACCGCCTAAGTAACTGCAGACCTTTTGGTTCTGAATGGTCTCTTTCAGTATTGTTCTACAAAGTACCACAAAACCAGGTTGTACATCCTGGAACAAATCAGAATAAAGACGAATAACATACATTGTACTTGCATTACCTTGAAAATTTCCTGTGGTGTGTTTCTAATTTTTGTCATTAACTTTTATTAACAAACTAAGTGATACTCAATAGGTCATCTGACGCCAAACTATATAATCTGCATGAACACACTGGCAAAAGTAAAACATTCTCTAAGAAAGGCATTTTTCTTCTTTCTTCCAGCAAATATAAATAGGAAACATATGCTAAACCAAAACAGGAGCTCCCCTGCATGCAACATTACGTTAAGGGTATCACCATGTGATTTCTGTTTGTCAGAACAGGGACAAAGGGAATGCAGCCCACAGGATTTGACTTGTTAAATGTTTTCCTCAGATTTTTATTCTTTTAAAGTAAATAAAAAATTGATGCCAACCAAATGGAAGAATTTATTTTAGTAGTGAGAAAGTGCTCGGCTTGCAATGGATTTTCAGGGGCAAGGTCATCGCCACTTTACGTAAGACAAAAGGACAGTCCAGCAGGATGTCTCAACCACACTGTCAATGAGTGAGTAGAAGCTTATGCTATTATAGAGAGACTACTCTGACAGGACAAAATGACAAGTAACTTAGCAGATGCCTGGTCCTCAACTCGAAAAGAGAAAGCGAAACAAAGAGACTATGGTGGAGCCCTAGAAAAAGGCCACTGTTATATCTGAAATGAGACAACAGACAAAAAAGTTAAGTGATTTGAAGATGAAATGTTAACATGTGCCAGGCCTAGTTTCTGTAACCTAAATCTTTCACCAAAACCAAAAATCCCAGAACATTTTGTCAATACTTAATTAATATTGCTTAATTCCCACATTATTTGCTGTAAGGATGTCATAACATCAGCTATCTATGTACACATGTCCTTAAACTTCCCCTGCAGTCCGACTTTGACCCTATAAATGCGGCTCATCTCAGGGTCATTCATTTTTCGATCAGAGATTTTGTTTTTATCCAATATCAGATTACAAGACTGTGGTGGTAACATCATACGTAGCCCACTTTTAATTGTTTTCCATAACAACGCAGAAGCAGCTGCTCCATAAAAAAAAAACAACTTCAACAAATTCAACATCATTAAAGAGCAGAAATTAAAATCTGATAATAGAAAATAGATTTGAAAAAATTAAAAACCAGATCATGACAGCCGCAGGAGCTCCCCGTCAAGAGGTGACAGTGTGGGGTGCCTAGCAGAGAAAGCTGGGAAGGAGCTACATTGTTGTTGGAAAAGTAAAAGCCATGTAGGGATGACAAGAAAAGCTGTCTAAGTGCCAGGCCAGGAGAGGTCAGCACACAGTCTTTGTCTGACCATGTTGTCCTTTTTTAGTGCAGCTGCATTGGAGACTGTGCTGTACAAAACAAATATTCAAGGGACCTCCCAGAAATGATTATTTTAATGGGGTGTCACACTGGCCCAGTGGTTAACACAGCAATACATTTTCAAGGAATTTGCATTCAGTTGGAGTATTTTAGCAGTTAGATTTTCCCAATATCACAGCAGTGTCACCATTCATACTGTTCAATTTCGAAAGAATTAAGTATGGGGTTGGGAGATCTACAATGCATGAAAGAAGCACTTGGTTCTCAGCTTTAATTGGAAAAGAATGGCTGGTGACACCTTAGACACAACTGTATGGACATACATAGTTCAACAGAATGAGAATTACAAAGCTAAAGGAGTTCTCACTAGAGAGCAATCTATACTGACTTGCAAGAGAAAGTAAATAGGAAATCAAAATGACCAGCACAATCATAATCCAAAGAACAAAAGCCGAAACATAACTGGAAAACTTAGAGTTAAAAATATGAGCAGGAATTTGAAAAACCAGAAGGACTACATAATGATCTTTTAATGCAGTGATACAGAGCTTATACGTTAGGCTGAAAACACCCTAGAAATGTCTGGCTGACCTTTGTATCGTCGCAAAATTGACAGATGCTGTAGATAGATAGATAGAACTCTATTTGTCCCGGGGAAAATGTGGCTCTTTAAATAAATAAATACATAAACATATACTGTAGATAAGCAAGAAATTAAATAAATGAAAAATAAATAAACGCACACACTTTGGTCTGAATACACGCCAGAATGACTATAAAGCAAGAAAATTCACAATAATGAAAACTTCTGACTTGGCAGTCACAGTCCCAGTGAGGCATTACGCATAAGTATAGCTGTTGGTATAAAGGAGCCGCAGTACCGTTTCCTGACACACTTTTGCTGAATATTTAATTGGCTGAAAGCTCTCAGTGTGTCAGAGAGAGAATGTGCAACATTGTACATAATGGCACTCAGTTTATTTTAAATCTCTCCTTTATTACGCCCTGTAGGGGGTCCCATAAGTGAGTCTACCCTTTTAATTAGCCTGTTGATTCAGTGGGCCCTCTCTTCAAGTGATATTATCAACCCAGTACACCACAGTGTAATAAATCACACTGGCCATCACAAGAGTTATAGAAGATGTGAAGGATGTCACTTTCCACATTAAAGGAACTCCATCTCCTAAGGAAAAAGACCCTGGTCTGCCCTTGCTTATAGTTCCTCTGCGTTCTGAGACCAGTCCAGCCTGTCATGTAATGTAGGAGCTGACCACCTCCACATCCAACCTAAGAATAATGACTGGACATAGAGGCTCTTTGGTGCAGCGAAAGTCAATAACCAGTTCCTTGGTGTTAAGATGTAGACAATGCTCTTTGCACCAAGAAACAAAGTTCTCCACCTGACTCCTATACTCTGTCTCATCCTCTTTATCAACACACCTCATAAGTGCAAAGCATCTGAGAATTTCCGCAAATGACATGACTTGGTGTTATATTTATAGTCTGAGGTGTACAGAGTGAAGAGAAAAGGAGACAGGATAGTACCTTGTGGTGCTCCAGTGTTGCACACTTCATTGTCAGAAACACACTCGTGGGTCTCACAAACTGCAGTCTGCCCAACAGATAATCCATTATCCACCACACCACAGGCTCATCAACCTGTATATCTCTGAGCTGACTGCTTAACAGGGATGGCTGGATGGTGCTTGAAGGTACAGGAGACATCAAAAAAATAATTCTCACAGTGCTGCCAGCTTTCTCCAGGTTAGAGTAAGCCTTGAGGAGCAGGTAGATAATTACGTCCTTCATTCCAGTTTTTGTCCAATAGGCAAACTGCAGTGGGTTGAGGTGGCCTTCCACAAAAGGACTCATATAGTCCAGGACCAGTATCTCAAAGGTCTTATGATGTGAGATGTAAGTGCCACTGCTCTGTAGTCATCAGGTGAAGAGGTGCTTGCCTTCTTTGCAACAGGAACAATGTAGGATGTTTTCCACAGCAGTGGCACTTTCTGAAGCCTTATGGACAGACTGAACAGGTGACAGAGGACACCATAAAGTAGGTCAGCACAGGCCTTAAGAACTCGAGGATTGACTCCATCTGGTCCTGCAGCATTTTCTGTGTGTCTCTTAACTTGGTCTTCAGTTATGAATGGTCCACACTGATGGTCAGAGGTGGACTTGTCACTGGCCATTCCAGTTGTCGTGTTAAGAGTTGTTGATGTAGTAGGGATGGTGAGGGGAGACTGGTCATTGGAAGAAGGTGGCAGTGGGAGGGGAAATCTATTAAAAAATAGTGCAGGGCATTAGCTTTGTCCACATCCCCTTCTATCACCAGAGCCCTGGATTGCTTAAGTCCCGTAATTATACCCAGTCAATTCCAGACATCCTTCATGCTATTCTGAGTGAGTTTGTTTTCTATTTTAGCTTTGTAAGCTTCCTTTCTTTAACTCAGCCTTTTATTTAGCACACGCTGTACTTCCTTCAGAGCATCTTTGTTGCTACATTTGAATGCTATCTTTTTCTCATTCAGGAGACCTTTTAGCTCCTTAGTAACCTAGGGCTTATTGTTTTTAAAGCAACGCACTGCCTTTGTGGGTATCACTGTGTCTGTGATGCAGTGACAGAGTTCCTCATTATTGTCCCCATTTGACTTGTACATCATTTCCCTGTCTGTCACTTAGAGGCAGTCATTCAGAGTCATTTCAGCCTCCAGGCTCTATCTATCTATCTATCTATCTATCTATCTATCTATCTATCTATCTATCTATCTATCTATCTATCTATCTATCTATCTATCTATCTATCTATCTATCTATCTATCTATCTATCTATCTATCTAACTTGCACAGTAATTAAAACACAAAATTATAAAAGATCATAACAGAATAACTTAGGGTCTCGCCTCTCAATGTGTCATGATTTGGTCTTTGAGGTCAAGGATTCCAACTGTGCCGTAATTTGCTCAGTTTTCCTAACAGTTTAGATTGTGGTCCTCAGTATCATGGCCATTTTAGCTGTCCATTATTAGGTCTGCGTCCCGTGTTTCTAGGGGCTTGGTTCAGAGGTTGTGTCATGTTGATAATTGGCATGATGGGATAAAAGGTTGGCTGGGGACTCTCTTTCGTTATCCAAGCTGCACATACCAAAATACCTTCAAAGATTTTTGCTAAAATCCTGGTTGTGAGTATCATTAAGTTTTGACCTTTTTGCTTGTACCTTTTGACTACAAATTTTGACTGATGTTTTGGTTTGGTGACTATTTTTTGACATTCTGTCTTTGACCCTTTTTTTGATGTCTTTATGCACATCTTCTGGTTCGGCTCAACAGTTTACCTGCACGTTCGCTGTTAGGACACTATGTTTCATAAACCTGGGACCTCTGAGTCAGTAATGCAGATGTTATCCAGCTGAGTAATAGGGAATCTTCACTTTCTCAACTAAATAAGCAGGAATATGAGTAGGAGTTTATAGACCATGTTGCTCCCAGGGCTGGTGCCACCATTAAGGTGATTTAGGTATTCGCATTGAGCACAGATCATAAGGGGGTGAAACCCAGTTACACAGGTCAGTTGGCGCACCAATAAGCTTGGCCTAGGGTGCAAAATAACCTAGCACCAGCATTGGCTACCCCTCACTACATTCACCCATCTCCTGACAAGCCCCCAATTGTCATGAGTGAAGAATCGCTCAGGGTATCACAAACTCGTTTCAAGTCAGTAAGCTGGAGCTTATCATTAGAAAAGTGAAATATCTTCGTCCTCTCATGAGTGATCCCTTACTATGACATATGGGGGCTCATCTGGGATCTCCTAGAGAAACGATGTGTATGAAGGGAGAGGGGCAACAAGGAAGAGACACAGAGCCTGTCACTATGTAATATGGTGCCCTCTCATTTTGTGACATGCACAAATTGAATTGTTGTTTTTATTAGTTGTTGAGTTTTGCTTGATTTTATTTTTTTTGGATTGCCGTTTTTTATTGGCTTTGCTGTTGCGGATTTTTCACTTTTACCTCTCTACTTATGCTTTTTGCACTCTAAGATTTGATCCAGATGTTTATTGCAATGTTGACTTTTGCTCATTCATGGCCAAAAGCAGATGGGCAGAATAATTTACATGGAGGGGTTCTGAAGCATAGAATTATTCTAATCCATGAAAAGCAGAAATGTAGCTTGCTGACTGACATAAATACACAAATGAAAATGTTATACTTTATGTGTACTTGATCAAAATGGAGAGTCACGCACATGAATTAAAACCAAAGCATTTTCTAAAGATTTCCATTAATTTAAAGAAATTGTGATAATTAAAGCCTTAATGTCCATTGGCTCTGGTGTCTTTTTTTAATAAGTTACTGCATATTGTTACTTTAAATAGTAACATGACAAAAAGTTAGTTTTTTTTGTGTAAATAGTTTAAGAGGCTTCATGGGGGATTTAATCAGTGAAATCTCTTCAGTCCAGGACAAATTCAATAGTTTTTTTGGCATTGACTTTACAAGTAATTTATGGAAAAACCTTCGTGGGTGGAATAAAACTGTTTAAAAGTCAGATAGAATGCTTTGAACATGGAGAAATGTTAGAATGTAATACATGTTTACTCTGCTGAAAAGAAAATAAATAAAAGTAATTATAAGCAGAAGAACCTAAAATATCCAACACAAGCTCTTTCTTCCTCTAACACTGAAATGGAAAAGGCAAGTTCAGAAAAAAACATCGGAGTTCTTTGGTTGTGTTGCATGTTCCAGATGCCAACGTGCCACAGTACTGTATGCCATCTTGTAACACTCACCCTGTTCTGTCCCGTTATTTTAGCATAACCAAACTATTTGGTATGATTTGATGGGTAGTTGCAGTAGTGTTAACAGAAAGCCAGCTCAGAGCATTTAAGCCATCTCAATGTAAGCTAATGGCCGTGGTATTGAACAGAAGTGGATTTTTGTGACAATCTTTCATCCATAAAATCCTCCTCCATTTTCATTGATGCATTTAAACACACTGCAGTTGCATACAAGGGGTGTTCAAAACATTTTGAGGTGTAACCTGAACTGTGTATTCTACAATGATGGCTTGGTAGCTTATAAGATGAGCATCTTCATGATGTCATTTGCTAATAACAAGCATCTGGTATGTCTACTTCATAGTGTGTGTTTCGTTTTTTCAGAACCCAGTCAGCACTGATGCCAAAAACTGCCAAATCAAGTATTGTGCTAGTCCTGAATTTCTAATGCTAATAAACAAATCATCTTTGGAGATTTGCTCTTGCCCAGTTAACTTATACCGGGAACATTCCCCTTTTTAAGGACATTGTGAAATTTCCATGTATTGTTGTGTGATCAAAATGACTAAGAGGTGATAAACGTAAAGCAAGACGTGTGAAGCATGACATCATCGTGCAATCGTTATTTAAGATGATAGCCTTTAAAGTCCAAGTTTATAGAATTCTCTAAATGAAAGTCTTCTTAACTACTAACTTATATAGTGTCACACATTTGTGCCTGCAGGTCACCCTTCTGGCACTGGCAAGGTAAACAGTACTACCCCACGACAAGAGGGGGCACTGTTGCTAACACTGTCTTCTTTACCTCCTGCAGTTCACAGATCCAGCCCCAGGTTGATGCTTAGTGCCCACCTTCAGCTCTGAGATGGTCCCAACCCTTCAGCTCGAGGTACAATATCTGTGGCGGCTCATTTTGGAACCAAAGAGTGAATGAGAAGGAGCGTCCTATAAGACAGCTTGAACGCATTTTGACTGAATCAGCTAATCTGGGCCATTGTTGTCCTGACTCAACAGGAAAACAGATAACTAGTTTCTTGAGTTATATACCAAGAGATGCGTACAAAAGGCAAAACATTCAAAAATAAAAATGAAGTGACTCAAACCCAGAAGAGAGGCAAAATCAGGCAAGAAGTCAAAAACCAAGCAAAACACACAAAAAAAAAACAATTACAAAGAGAATTCAAAAATGTTTAAAAGGTTTTTTTCCTCAGATTGGATAAGGCTCAGTGCAAGGACTGACCTTTTACCCTGTCTGCAGATTAATTTGAGGTTACATAACCAGCAGACCACTCCCCTAGAAATGTGGGCCGCAAAAAATGGCTTCCAAAACAGGAAAAGGTTATAAGACCTCAGATTTCTGCCCTAATCAAGACAATTGCTTTGACCACTTGTGAGAACAGAAGCACTAGAACACTTTTGTTTCATGTCTTGTTTCTGGCGATGCCTACAATTAAACAGGATAGTTCCTACTAATTTTCTCTCGCAGTCTGTCCACTGGCCATGATTAGGAAAAAGATTATCAGGTAGCCAGGTCTTTTGCTTTCATTTTTTGACATGAATGTATTGACTGCACAAGGTTGCAATAAAATGTAATTTTCAGATCAGAAGATGACGTAAAAATCTGAATCATTCTAAGATCAAAAATAGGGAGTCAAATAAATGTTTGTAAATCATTGTAAAAGAGGAAATGGATTTGCTGGCATCCTGGCTGGGATGGTTACTGATCTATTTCCCAGTTGGGATTCTAGTCTAATGGAAGGACAGAGGGAGACTGCCTTTTGAGACCATGAGTTCCTCCAGTATGCTGGGTGGCAGCACCCCTCTGGCATAGCTCTCATTCAGACACTTGCAAGGCTGCATGGGAGTTGTAGTTCTGGAGGGATGCTCTGTTGGTTTTTTCAGGTTGAAGGGAGAAGTCTACCCTGTCTTAGATCCACCAGACTCGGATGTGCTTCCTGGGTACACCGGGTGTACTCTCAGGTCACCCAAAAGAGTTAGTGTCAGGAATGGGGTGGAGGCAGTGGAGAAGAAAGAAAGAAAGAAAGAAAGAAAGAAAGAAAGAAAGAAAGAAAGAAAGAAAGAAAGAAAGAAAGAAAGAAAGAAAGAAAGTTATTGTATTGCTTTGTGGAGTGCCAAAGAAACATATTTCAAAGTAAAAAGAAAAACAAGGAGTCCTTAACCTGTGACCTGAATTTAGATTAGTTATGTCTAGGATATGGCAATCTAAGACACCCCCCAGTGGTCACGACATTAAAATGAAATCAAGTGAAATAAATGAAGACAGAAAGGTCAGAAGTCAGTAAAAGTATGCCAAACTGAAAAACTCAACTGTGGTTGGAAATGGAAGAGAATTCACAGACAGAAAACCAGGAAAAACGAATCAAGGAACACTATAGAGTCTTTTCTTTCAGTTATCCACAGACTTGGATGACCAAGTGTATGATGCTGACCTTTATACCTCTGAGCTGATGATGTCAGATGATCTGAGAGAACTTTTTGGAACTACAGACTGGGATATCCTGCAGGGATCTCATAATGAGAACATTGAGGAAGTTGTTGACTGCACTACTGATTACATCAACTTCTGTATGGACATTGTAGTTCCAGTAAGAACAGTACGCTGCTATGCTAACAACAAGCCATGGATTACAAGTGACATCAAGGGCCTTTTGAATCAGAAGAAAAGGGCTTTTAAAGACGGTGATCAGCATGAGCTCAAGCGCGTGCAGAAGGAACTCCGAGTCCAACTCAGGGCGGCGAAGGAGCAGTACAGGAGAAAGCTGGAGCAGAAGTTGCAGAATAACAGCATGAAGGAAGTGTGGGATGGGATGAAGATCATCACTGGCTGCAGCTCGAAGCGGGGTACCACCATTGAGAGAGACGTGAAGAGAGCAAACCAAATGAACAACTTTTTTAACAGGTTTGACCACCCTAACCCACTCTCACTCTCACCTCGGAGTACTGCACCCTCCACACATCCTTCTGCTGATACCAGCATAGGAAAAACATCCCCACCCATAATAACAACAGCGCAAGTGAGCAGAGAGCTGAGGAGACTTTGTGCCAGCAAAGCAGCGGGTCCAGATGGAGTATCGCCACGACTGCTGAAGGTCTGTGCATCGGAGCTGGGGGGTCCTCTACAGCGCATCTTCAACCTGAGCATGGAACAGGGGAGAGTCCCGAGGCTTTGGAAAACATCTTGTATCACCCCAGTCCCAAAGGTATCACGTCCTAGTGAGCTGAATGACTTTCGGCCTGTTGCTCTGACATCACATGTGATGAAGACCATGGAAAAGCTGCTGCTTCACCACCTTAGGCCACAGGTTCAACACGCCCTTGACCCTCTGCAGTTTGCATATCAGGAGAAGGTGGGAGCGGAAGATGCCATCATCTATATGCTACACCGATCCCTCTCTCACTTGGACAGAGGCAGTGGTGCTGTAAGAATTATGTTTCTAGACTTCTCTAGCGCCTTCAACACAATCCAACCTCTGCTCCTTAGGGACAAGCTGACAGAGATGGGATTAGATTCATACCTAGTGGCATGGATCATGGACTATCTTAAAGACAGACCTCAGTATGTGCGTCTTGGGAACTGCACGTCTGACATTGTGGTCAGCAACACAGGAGCGCCACAAGGGACTGTACTTTCTCCGGTCCTGTTCAGCCTATATACATCGGACTTCCAATACAACTCGGAGTCCTGCCATGTGCAAAAGTTCGCTGATGACACTGCTATCGTGGGCTGTATCAGGAATGGGCTGGAGGAGGAGTATAGGGACCTAATCAATGACTTTGTTAAATGGTCCGACTCAAACCACCTACACCTGAACACCAGCAAAACCAAGGAGCTGGTGGTGGATTTTAGGAGGCCCAGACCCCTCATAGACCCAGTGATCATCAAAGGTGACTGTGTGCAGATGGTGCAGACCTATAAATATCTGGGAGTGCAGCTGGATGATAAATTAGACTGGACTGCCAATACTGATGCGCTGTGCAAGAAAGGACAAAGCCGGTTATACTTCCTTAGAAGGCTGGCTTCCTTCAACATCTGCAATAAGATGCTGCAGATGTTCTATCAAACAGTTGTGGCGAGCGCCCTCTTCTACGCAGTGGTGTGCTGGGGGGGCAGCATTAAGAGGAAAGACGCCTCACGCCTGGACAAACTGGTGAGGAAGGCAGGCTCTATTGTTGGCATGGAGCTGGACAGTTTAACATCTGTGGCAGAGCGAAGGGCGCTCAGCAGGCTCCTATCAATTATGGAAAATCCACTGCATCCACTAAATAATGTCATCTCCAGACAGAAGAGCAGCTTCAGCGACAGACTGCTGTCACTGTCCTGCTCCACAGACAGATTGAGGAGATCGTTCCTCCCCCAAACTATGCGACTCTTTAATTCCACCAGGGGGGGTAAACGTTAATATTTAACATTATACAAAGTTATTGTCTGTTTTTTTTTTCACCTGTATTATTATCATTCTTTAATTTAATATTATTTATTGTATTAGTATGCTGCTGCTGAAGAATGTGAATTTCCCATTGGGATTAATAAAGTATCTATCTATCTATCTATCTATCTATCTATCTATCTATCTATCTATCTATCTATCTATCTATCTATCTATCTATCTATCTATCTATCTATCTATCTATCTATCTATCACACACTTCCTGATGACCTTACCTAGCAACAACTTGGTAACCAGCCCAAACAAAATGCATCCACAGTGTAATCAAAATGGCACCAAAGAAGAATGTATTTTATTTTTAACATTGTCACCATTTTTGCTTGTTATTTAGACTTCTTGTTTGACTGTTTCTTCTGTTCCAATTCCAACTCCAGGTCCATGGATCTGGGCAGCTTGCTCATTACAGTAACCAAGAGGGCAGGGCAGTATTCAATAGTCAGAGTAACAAGAGGAAATCCCTAAACGAAACATGAGCACATCTTAGAAAAAATGTTTTAATTGCATCCAAAATCTAGACCACTGTGCACAGCAGTACCCCCCGAAAAAGCTGAAGCGTGTTAATGTCACAAATTGTGCAGATGTGTGTCACATGGTAGAAACCACTCACAACAAAATGGTTGGAGCTGAGAATTCAAACATCAACTGATGAACCTTCCAATGAAATTGCATCCCAAAAAGTGGCAAAATAATGTTTCTGACATACTGATAAAAACAAATTAATATTATAAAAACTAATTATAATTAAAAAATAATGCATGGATGTTGTGATGTGATATTTTGCGTACAAGTTGATAAATATTTTGTATGTCTTTATTTGTAACTTAAGCAAAACTAAGTCAGGAAAGTGAATTTTACAACAGAGTTGCGGGAAGTGCTTGAAACAAATGTTTCTCTGGTAAAGTTTCTCTCTCAACCCCCGCAGGAAAGCCAGGTTGCCTAACTGCCAAGCTTTACCTTAACATATGGTTTTGGGGGCAGGTGTGAAGATGTTCTATCACCCCATTGGTCTGAAGTATGGCTGTTTGGAACTGGCTTATATCAGAAGCCTTTAAGTACCATGACGTCCTATTGGCTCTAGGGGTTGGACAGAAAATCTATAAATTTGCTCACTCCCTCACTGTCTCTCTCTTACCAAACTGATGCATGAACAGAAAAGGACAACACAATGAAGATCACAGCTCGCAGCCATATTGAGACAGGCATGCGGCCTGTTCTGAAGAAAGCTGACCACAAATGATGCCTTAACTAGAGACATTGTTAAGTAACTAACAAGTCTGTGTGCCGCCTGAAACTACACATCACCATTTAATCAGGTTGTATGGTTGCCAATATTCAAATGTACTTTGCATATTGTTATTATTTATGAATATTATCAATAATACATTATTTTATGTGTAACTTAACTCCTGCTTGTCTTTTACTACACCTAATTGCCTGAGGTTATAGATGTAGAAGGGAAGGTGGGGAGAAGTTATATACTATAATACCTTATACACAGTGGTAAGTCTGTGAGATATGAGGCATTCTGACAAAGGCTACATATTAATAATACAATTGGGGAAAATAGAGCAATATATTACTCTAGCGGAAAAAAACAATGGAAAATACAGAAAACATCCAACAATTAAGATTCACTATAGCTGACCCCTAAAGTGAAGTATATTTGAACTCACTGCTCCAAGGAGACTTTTGGACTAATGCATTTAGACTGTGAGAAATTTAAGAAGATTTCATACTATTATCAATACAAGACAATTAAAGGGAGAAAAATCTCTTAAAAATCATGGCCACTATGAAAACATAATAATAAAAATTATTGCATTACTCAATCAAAGTGTGACCAAAAGAGGTCTGGGTACACACTTAATTGAAAAATAATTTTAAAGAGGTATATTAAACAAGACTTTAAAGAAAATATTCAAAACAAAAACACAAAAGTCAAATTCAACATAAAAAACAAACCAAAAACAAATTCCAAATTACCAATTTTGCAAAGCAAGTTTCAGAAATAACCAAAGCAGAAACAAAATACTCAAAAGACCGCAAAACTTGCAAAAAATGTTAGTGAAAGAAGAATCACACACGATGACTCCTGCTAGGTAATGGACTGTACCTTAGCAAAGGTAATAAGAGTTTAAAGAGTCAGCAGGTAAAGCCATTAGACAAAAATACAGCACCAAAGGGAAACGACCTAGCTGAGAGTCTTGCTATGCACATTAAGGATTAAACAATTAACATAAAAGAAAACACAGCTAGGGATATTAACTATACTAAAAAATCAGGAGTGGTCTCCCCTAGACTATCTTGTATGCTCAGATATGGGGATGGATATTTGTGGAGTAAACCAAAAGACAATGATTATATTTTTATATTATGTACATTATAGACCCATCAACAACAAATCAAATCAAATTAATAATATATTGAACAATTATAATAAAAGTAAAGAATAAATCGAACTCTGCAGCTGCATGTATAAAAGGTAAAATACCACTTCCGGTTAAAGGAAATAGCCCAAAAGTTGATAAGAATCTGCGTTTTGTACCTAATACTTGTATGCAAAATTTGGTTGACCTAAGTGAAAGCGTATTAAAGTTATCGTGTTTATACACACACACACGCGTACACACACACACACACACACACACACAGACATAATTCCAAAAATGGTATTTTCGGACTCAGGGAAGTCTAAAACTTCGAGAATCATCAAAATCTCAAAATGGAATTGTTGGAGGATTCCAACACTTTCACTATACTTTGTATACGAGAAAGTAAAAAGAAACAAAGAATACATAAGCAACAGTTAAAAGATGATTAACAGGAAAAATAAATAAACAGAACAACTTAGTCAAAACAAAGTCCAGGAAAGTTTTCAACTAAATTTGGCTTTTGTGTTGATATTGTAATTACCTGGCCAGAAGCACCATCAGAATGGATGGACAACCAGGATGGATGGTATGAACCAAAGGATGGTTGAGACATAAGAACTGTTGAGAAGCCAATCCCAGTGATTTCCCATTAATTATGAACTAAACAAAAAAAGGATCTTGTAAGGTAACAGAACATATAAATAGAACTGTTCTCTTGTGTAATATGATTAGTTTCTATGAGAAGAACTCTATCTCTCTCACTTTCCTGGGTCCAAATGACAACTATAATCTGTAATTGCCCTGTTTATATCTGTTTGCTCCCAGCCAGGCCAATGCTTGGTCGGGGTGGGGTCAGGTGTCGTCTCCTGGTGACGGCTCCACACTGTAGAGGAAACCAGAGATATGGTTAGCGGTAGTGACCTCTCTTGCCCATCGGTGGTAATGTTGGGAGTACTTGAGCTCTTCGGGAGATCCTCAAGGGTGCATGCATGAAAATGAATGCCCTGGCCAAGATGATTGATTTTCCCTTTCCCAGTGTGGAAGCCAATATAACAGTAAGACAAATGGAGACTGTCTCTGGGTAGGTGGCAACATCCATCTTGTAGGGCTCCCATTTAGACACCCATAGTACTGCATGGGTATTGTAATCCCAATCAGCAACCCTGTTGGGGTCCCTTGGTGTTGCAGGAGGGTGCTGCTTGAAGGAGGCTTCCTTGTCCTACTGAACTGGAAGTGCTTCCTGGAGGCAATACTAAACGGAAAGGAAGAGGACAAAGCTCAACTCGAAAGTAATGGAGGAGAAAAAAGGACAGGAGGAAGGAAGAATAATTACTTTGTGGTGTAAAACCCTCGAAAAAGGTATATGAACAATACAAAGACTTGTTTTACTATATTTGTAGTCTGTGGATGGGGTTTGGGAAATAAGTTAGCACTTATTCTATTTCTATAATCATTTATGTTTGTCAAAAATATTATTCTGTTTCTGCAAATGAGTGAACTTCAGTTGACTTAATATACATGTACAGGTAAGGCTAATATCCAGGAAACCCTGTCTACAGAGAAAGGTGAGGACAATAAAGTGGAAGCCAAAATATCTTCTTGATAATTGGAATTGTTGAAAGCAAAAATAATTAATTGACAAACATCAAGTGACCCTTTCTTCCTCCCCACATCCATATTGATACTTTATACCTCAGAATATGCACAGAACTTGGTCAAAGTCATGCTGATTTTCTTTGGTGCTGGCAACAGTCTATTAGGGAGAAGATGTGAAGGAAGTTGTCAGCCATCTCCTTTCTGCTTCCCCCTTCCTGTTGTGTGTGTGGGGTTTGTATCTTCTCCCTGTTTCTGCATTTTCTTATGGTACCTCTATTTTTTTCTTACATCCAAAATGTGTTCGAGTTTGGTTAATTAGCAGCTCCAAACTGGCCCTATGAGAATATGTGAGGGGGCCATGCAGTTAACTGGCACCCCTTCCAAGACTGATTTCTGCCTTTCACCTGATGCTTCAGGGATATATTCTTTCCCCGACAACCTTGAAATGGACTAACCAGATTTGAGAATATAATGTATCTGTTTACGCAGTGTGTATACAGCTACAGATAATTCTGGCTTACTTGCCTCCCATGTTACTTTTTGCATTTCTAAACATGAACATTAGTATCGATCCCCAAAGGCTGACTAATGTTGCTGCTAATTTTAAGCAGGAAATAATGTAACTGAGCTATTTTAGTGGTAACATCAGCTTCTTAACAATTAACGGAATTTACAAGCTGCATTTATGGGGGTAGCGGGTTGATCCATTGCCATAACTTCAGCATTCAAGTGATGCAAGGTAACTGGAATGCTAGCAGATTCTTGTATGAACACTTGTGGTAGAAAGCCAACACTAGGGAGGCATGCAAGTCAATAACTCAATTTAGTTTTTTGCCGCAACCCCATTTAAAAGACTAGTGACCACAGACCTCAGGTCTCAATATGTTCTCAAAATGTTCCCGTTGTAATTTAAAAATGCTTGAAGAGCATCTGAACTTCTGCAGATGCCTCAGAGTTTGAATCATGTAGTAGCAGATTGCTCAGGAACAGTGTACTCTATATGTGGGGTACAGTATTGAGTTTTAAAATCTGCCAGGTTTTGATTAATGATCAAAATAGTATTAACATGATCTACCTGAGTCAATCCTTGGTCAATTAAATATGCTTGTTTTGTAATGACATCCATATTTTGCTTCTTATAACAATATCCATTAATAACGTTGATTGATAAGCTCACCAGTTTGTAAGAGACATCAGCTTTCATCTATTTCTCCTGCACCAAATCTCATAATTCAGCCTGATTGGTCAGATGGCTATGCCAGCATTTAAATCGTTGCTCCAGATAGTCCCATAGATTTTCTGTGGAATTTGAATCTAGGAATTTTGTGGGCTGGGTGAAATGCAAGAAAGCTTCCAAATGTCTTTGAGACAATTACACAAATCCCTGTGCATACAACAATTGTTGCCTTGGAAGACTGGGGTAGCCATTCTGTGTTCACTCTGGAGAAAAAGCACAAAAGGTGACACATTTTGTTCCAAAATTGTTTATACACAAACAGAGGGTTTGTAAGTAATCAGCAAAGGTTAGGACACCTGTAGGAATTGTCTGCTGTCATAATACGTGATACATGTTGACAGTCCCTTCTGTGAGGACCGTCTTTCAACTGCAGTTCTGGCAATGATTAGTGAGTGTTTGGATGTACACCACTCCTGGAAGACCTGTTGAACAGTACACTTTGAGACACTGGCAAAGCCAACAAACTTCCTGTACACTATGTCCTTTGGCACAACCAAATGAAATAACCCCTTTTGCCATTCATTCACATCTGTCATTTGACCCATTTTTCACAGAAATAACCAAACATGCATAGCACATCACTACACCTTGTCACTCTGTGTAAAAGATGCTATATAGCGCCCGACCCGGCACAGACTGAGACAGAGGCACGTACTTAAATAAAACACACTTTATTTCTTCTTCAGCCGTGGGGCACGCCTTCCCCGTGTCCCACCGGCCCAACACAGTACCAAATACACTCACAATTACTCTCTCTTCTCCCTTTTACCACCACTCCTCCTCAGGCTTAGTCCTCCTCTTCCCGACTCTGGCTCTCTTGAGTGGTGGTGGCTGGCCTTTTTATACCCCACCCGGACGTAGTCCAGGTGCTTGGTCACCTGGGCCTAATTGCATTTCTGGGTGGGGCTGAGGAATTGACCAGCCGGGCTGGAAAGTCCATGCAGCTCCCCCTGGCGGCCATCCAAGCCCCCAACCAGGCTGTGGAGGACTCCATGTCCCATGGAGCCATGTGCCAGGCTGGGGAATCATCATCCGCCAGGGAGGCTGCCACCAAGGTATTGAGCTGCCCGTGGTGGCTCCCCCGGAACAGATGCAGCAGAGGTGTCCCTGCCGGGCATGGAACCCGGCTGTCCTTTACATCTGTGAACCCCGTAGCACACAACACAGCTCTTTGTAGGACAGTATTCAAACTGGAGTGCTCTCTGTTGGTGTCTGAATTAAATATCACCCCTGACATGGGCCATGACTGATTTTTCGTCCCATGAGCTTATGAAGCAATATTACCAGGTTCATTCTTCCATCAGTATAGCCTATTTGTCCATCTGTGTTGTTACCTACTATTTCTTCAAGGTCAAGGGAACTCAGAATTTTCAAAAATAGCAACAGATGTCAGGGAGCACAGGGCAGAACTTAGGGATATGTGTTCAGGTCTGTGTTACTTACTTAGCACTGTGATCCATTTTTAGTAGAAATTGACCATGGTTGGTTAAGAATTCAAACAATAGGATATATGATCTTTACATCATTTTTATTGCACAATGTAAGTATTTTATCATAGTGACCACAATATAGTTATAGTGATTTGTTTGCCATCAGAGCGCTGTATTAAATTGATGGTATATGTTCAATTCAGATATCATGAAAATGCTTAAATACACATCAACAATTATTCATACTCTGTAATTGCTTAGTTAATGCCCTGGGTTGCTTTAACTGGCCTCATCCCTGCCCATCCTTTTCCTAGTAGCAGTCTTTTTTTTTTTAATTTTATTGTAATCATTCCATACAAATAGATCAATTTTTACAAAAAATAGGATAGAAAACAAATCAAACCCCACCCCTGAGAAGGAGAGAATGGCCAAAGGAGTAATACTTAAAGCTTGTAAACATGCCTAAATTGTTGAGTTTAATAGGGCAATAAAGATAAATGGAGAAGAAAAAGAAATACGGAGATAATTCTTATTCTAAAATATTATTGATTAGATCCTGCCAGGTTTTGAAAAAGTTCTGTACAGATCCTCTAACTGAGAATTTGATTTTTTCCAGTTTCAAATAATATAAAACATCGGTTTCCCACTGACTTATAAGAGGAGTGTTAGGATTCTTCCAATTTAAGAAAATAAGTCTGTGTGCCAAAAGTGTAGTGAATGCAATCACAGTTTGTTTGTCCTTCTCCACTTCAAGTCCGTCTGGAAGAACACCAAACACAGCTGTTAGTGGGTTAGGAGGGATTGTGATACTAAGGCTGTCTGAAAGGCACTTAAAAATTTTTGTCCAGAATGATGTTAATTTGGTGCAGGCCCAAAACATGTGACCCAGTGAGGCAGGAGCTTGGTTGCAGCGTTCGCAGGTTGGATCTTGCCCTGGAAATATTTTGGACAGTTTTAAGCGAGACAGATGTGCTCGATATATAATTTTGAGTTGAATAATTCTATGCTTTGCGCATATGGAGCTCAAGTGAATTCTCTGCATTGCTACCTTCCACTCCTTTTCTGATATATTAATTAAGAGATCTTTTTCCCATTGTCCTCTTGAATCTTTGAAAGGAAGGGACTCTAATAAAATTTTATATATTGCAGAAATGGTGTCTAAGTCCTCGAGGTTGAGCAGTATTTTTTCCAGCATGGTGGAGGGTACGAGGTGAGGAAAATCTGGCAGGTTCTGTTTAACAAAGTTTCTAATTTGAAGATATTGAAAGAAATGTGTAGCTGGAAGGTTAAATTTGGAATGTAATTGTTCAAAGGATGCAAAAATATTGTCTATATAAAGATCTCTGAGCAATTTAATCCCAAATCTTTTCCAGATATTAAAAAGTAGATATGTTTGCGAGAGTTGAAAGAGGTGGTTCTCTTGCAGAGGTGCCACAGATAAAAGGTTCTCCATCTTAAAATGCTTTCTGAATTGGTTCCATGTTCTGAGTGACTGAAGCACAATTGGGTTATTAGTATATATTAGTATAAATGATAGCTTGCATTTATTGGGGCGCAGAGCAGGGAGTATAAAGAAGTACTACAGGATTTTACTTCTATTGCGGACCAGGGGCCTCATGTATAAATGGTGTGTACACACAGAAATGTTGCGTACGAATGTTTCCACGCTCAAATCGCGATGTACAAAACCTAAACTTGGCATAAAGCCACGCACATTTCCACGGTACCTCATACCCTTGCATACGCAATTTCTTCGCTCGGCTTTGCAGACTGGCGGCACCCAGCATCAAAGCAGTGCTACTGTTCCTGTGTGGTCACCCTTTCTTTCTTAGACCCACATTCCTGACGCGGCTTTATAAATACACTGAAATTAACTGCATATTGTTTATTAGTGTAATGCATCTGATTGTAATTAACCTGTAGCAATATAATGGTCCAGGGAATAGCCATAGTATCCAAATACCATAACTGCTTTAGCGTTGTTACTCTCACTGCATCTTGTTCTTTTTTCAGCTGCTCCCGTTAAGGGTTGCCACAGTGGATCATCTTTTTCCACATTACTCTCACTGCACCACTCAGAGTATTTAAATCACTGTATCTGAGTGGGGAATCGCAGCAGCAGCTGATCGGAAAGAGAATTATCGGTATACAGTTTCAAGTACACACTACCTCAGCCACAGCAAAACACGTCAAAGTCTTTCCTGTACGGACTTCGCGTTTCAGAAACAGTTTCATCCCAAGAACTATAAACACACTCAATCAGTCCATCAAGTGCTCCTTGTAGAACTGTTTGTACTTATAAGTACAATTACCCCACTGTAAACTTGCACTACAGTTATAATATTACACAACCTGCGCCACTTTATAAAGCGCGTATGATGACGATATCATTTTTAAGATGAAATGCAGCAAAATATATTGCTTATAGTATACAGATAAAACTTTAACTTCATTTAAATAATCAGTATTGTTAATAATTAAACATGTGAGGACACTGTGCTGCAGCGCTAGCTAGTTCATGGATAGCTCCTGCCTTGCGCTGTATTATTGCTGGTGCTGACGCGACACTGGAAGGATAGACGGATAGAATAATTAAACATGTACTATGAAGATAGTTGAATGTTCCTTAAAAGTTTTGAAGAATCTGCGTTCTAAGCTTACAGATGGCTTCACGTCTATTACAGAGCTGATTGTGTGGCGATTGGGTATTTGGAGAAAGAAAAGTAAGGACAGGAATTGGAGGTTAGTACGTTTGAAAGAGACAGTACTTCTGTAATAAATTATTTCATCGAAGGTTGCGCATGGCGCAGCAAGCCTCTTGCGTGAGATATGAACAATCACTGCGCCACTGTGTTCCCATGTTTAATAACATGCTTTTCATTCCTATCATCATGAAAAAGATATCACGTATACATCTCAGTATTTTAATTATTCAGAGAGCTGTAATATCATGAATGTAATGGATTCTGTGCCCTGTTGGAGAAAGAGAAAGAATGGAAGCACGTAGTGATTCACACACATAGAAGATCAAACACAGAACTAAGCATTTAAAGTCCTACTTTAGTTACGATGGGATTTGAGAAACTAGTAAAATAAATGATTTTAAGATGAAGTTTATGATGTTCTACTTTAATGACAACATAAACTACGTGATTAAAGTGGAAATTTCGAGATTAAAGTTGACATTTCGTGCATTTTTCCCACTGTGTGCCTATTTTTTTCTCTGTACCCTAATAAGCTTTCATATGACACTCAGACGGTCCGCTATGAGTCGCCTTTTCACGCCGACTTTGATATGTGACAACTTCTTTTTTATTTCGGGCACTGTGCGACTTTGCGAACTTGAGCTTTCGAGTTTCTCCAACACTATGTCACTCAATCAACTTTCTTTTGTTGATTATACCACTATTTAAACCAACAAATAGTACGTTTTTCCTTTGCCTACACTTGGTATTCGCTGAAATTCTTATATTTTCCCCCGTGCTTTTCCCATTGTCTTTTCACAGAAGGCTATTTATATCGATTTGCATATTCAAAGAGGCATAATTCTGGGAGGAGTTGGGGCAGGACAGAAGGCGCGTGCACGAGCGTTACTTTTCACGCTGATCAGGATTTATATAGTGGAAGAACGTGAAAGTTTGCGTACGCACAGATTTTTGCATCTGGATTTTTCTGTGCGTACGCACATTCCTGCTTTTGTGCTTACGCCATGTTATAGTGTGAGTTCTACGCACGGCATTATACATGAGGCCCCAGGCCTGTGTATGTTCATCTATTTGTGTCCAGGTTTTTATAGCTTGTATGTTTGCTGCCCAGTAATAAAACTGAAAATTAGGTAGAGCCATGCCGCCTTCTGCCTTAGGTCTTTGTAGGGTCGCTCTTCAAATACGTGAATGTTTTGAGTTCCAAATAAATGAGTTTATGGTTGAATCTAATTGTTTAAAAAATGATTTATTGATGTATATTGGGATGTTTTGAAATAAAAAAGAAGCTTAGGAAGGATATTCATCTTAACAACGTAATTCTTCCAGCTAGAGTGAGGTGAAGGGTTGACCATCTATGCAAGTCTTGCTTATTTTTTTCAATGCAGACAGCGAAATTTTGTTGATAAAGAGCTTTATGTTTACTTGTGATGTTTACCCCTAGGTATTTAAACTGATCTGCTATGGTAAAAGGTAAGGTGTCCAATCTAATATTATATGCTTGAGAATTCACTGGAAAGAGTATACTTTTATTCAAATTAATTTGAGACAAGAGATCTTTTGAAATTCTGTTAGTGCTGTTAAAACTGCAGGGACAGTGTTTTCTGGGTCTGATATATATAAAACCATATCATCTGCATATAGAGAAATTTTCTGTTCCAGTCCTTTTTGGATAATTCCCTTTATTTCATTAGAATTTCGACAGTGGGCCACCAGTGGTTCAATGGCGATTGCAAACAGCAGTGGTGACAAGGGGCATCCTTGTCTGGTGCCATGTTCTAGTTTAAAGTAGTCTGAACAAATGTTGTTAATACAAATTGAAGCTTCTGGATTGGTATACAGTAGTTTGACCCATGCAAACCCAAATTTGTCTAATGTAGTGAAAAGGTAGTTCCATTCAATCATGTCAAATGCCTTTTCTGCATCCAATGATAATAATATCTCTGGGGTGTTTGATTTTGCTGTTGAATATATTACATTAAACAGGCGTCGAAGATTGGAAGATAAGTGTCGGCCTTTAATAAATCCAGTTTGATCCTGTGATATTACCGAAGGCAGCACTTTCCCCATCCTTCTAGCTATGATTTTGGAGAGTATCTTAACATCATTATTCAGAAGTGAAATTGGTCTGTATGATGCACATTGTAACAAGTCCTTATTTTGTTTAGGAAAGATGGTGATAAATGCTTGACGAAAGGTTTGAGGTACAATTTGATTGTCTCTAGCTTCTGTAAATGTTTCCAATAAGAGGGGAGCTAGCTGAGTGGAGAATTTCTTATAAAATTCTACAGGGTAGCCACCAGGGCCTGCTGATTTCCCGCCTTGAAGTGACTTTATAGCATCTAGTAATTTTGATAGGGTCAGAGGTTTATCCAGTTCCTCAGCACTAAAAGTATCTATTTGTGGTATCTGTAATGTATCCAGAAATGCATTAGATTGTTTGTTGTCTTCTTTAAACTCAGTAGAATATAAGGTTTTATAGTAGTCTCTAAATGTGTGCATTATATTTTCATGGTCAATGATTTCATCTCCATTCTTGTTGGTGATTACTGGGATTGCATTGCGAACTTCTTGCTTGTGGATTTGTTGAGCTAAAAGCTTATTAGCTTTCTCTCCGTGTTCATAGTAATGATGTCTTGATTTATAAATAAGTTGTTCAGTTTCTTTAGTTGTCAGGATGTTGAGTTCTGTATGCAGAGCCTGCCTTTTCCTATGAAGAGCTTCACTTGGAAGCCTGGCTTGTTCTTCATCTATTCTAATAATTTTGCTTCTTAGCTCTGACACTTTCTTGGTTTCTAATTTATTTCTGTGGGAAAGATATGAAATAATCTGCCCTCTTAAGAAGGCCTTTAGAGTTTCCCAGAGTGTTCCTGCAGAAACCTCTGAGGTTGTGTTTGTCTCTAGGAAGAAGCTGATTTGTTTGGATATAAATTCTGTACAGTTCTCATCTGCTAATAGAAGTGGGTTAAGACGCCATCTGCGAAGTGAGTGTGAGGGACATAATGATTTTAGCTCCAGAGGTGCATAGTCGGAGATAACAATTGTGTCATATTTGCAAGATTTAATCGTAGGCAATAAATTATTACCTATAAAGAAATAATCAATTCTTGAGTAGCTATGATGCACAGGTAAGTAGAGTGAATATGTTCTTGAGTTTGGGTTTAGAAACCTCCAGGGGTCTGATAAGCTGTGGTCAGTTACAAACTGTGTAATTGTCTTTGCAGTGTTAGATGTTGTCCCCCCTGTGACAGGAGTCCTATCTAAGAGTGGATTTAAAACACAATTAAAGCAGTCTTTTCTTCTTTGGATAAAGAACCTATTTTCATCACTTCCTCTTGGGATCATTTGTCGATTTTTTTAGTCAAAGTGCTGTGCTGAGAAAATACGGCAGTGGTCGCTACCATGTTTGCCTGGTTTAGTGACTCTAGCCTTGTCATGTCAGGGCTTTGGTTTCTCGATGTGTGTATCGCCTTGTCGTTATTTTCAGTCATCCATTGCTCACCATGTGAAGTTATCACTCTTTAGCATTACAGTTTGTCAAAGAATAGACAATGAGTCACAAAAGTTTGGGGCAGCCTCCAGTATACTTGAACCTGCTTGCAAAATGGTAAATTGGTTGCACAATTGTGTACAGATTGGAGTCCAAAACAGAACTGACTTGGATGAGGCAAAGATGGCGGTTTTAAAGGAAGGCTGAGGAAGTGATGTCGTCAGGTCCAGGACCAGAAGTGACGTCTTCAGGGCTGGGACCGGATATTATGTTATTGGGGCTGGGACTGGGAATGACATCGTCAGGACCAGGTGGAATTTCTTGTAACTGGTCTGCAGTGGAAAGAGAGAAAGGATTAACACACTCTGCTACCCCCTGGTCTGGTTTGGAATTTCCTTCATTCGAGCCCTTTGGCTGCGTCTCATGTGCACATGTATGACAAGCTCTAAACGTCATTTACGTGGCCTAAACAGGTGCAAGAAGGTTGCTACCAGGTTGCTGTTGCCGATGTATAACCCTGGGCAACATAATTTGCTGATAAGACTAATGTTTTTATTTTTAGACCATATTTGGCATTTTTAGGCCTTTAGATATTTTTTTACCCTTCTTCAACATGTTTGGCCTATTTTTTTACTTTTTCTTCTTAACCCTAGAAACTGGACAAACACACAGATACACAAACACACATGGACACGTGCCTGATTTTTAACCTCCTTGGTGTTAACCACAAGTGTGACTTGGGCACGGAATTCTGTGCAAGTGTAGTTAAGCACAAGTAAGGCTTGGGGTGACGTGTAATGATCCACTTTACATTTTAAGCTTGAATAATGCTCAACACAGTATTCTACTTCCATCTAGTGGATAAAATGATATCATACTGCAAAAAATCATGAATATTTCTATGCATTTTGCAACTCTAAGATAACTCATCAGTATTCACGAGTGGGGGCACAGCTTCCAGTTAATGACAAATGAAAAGCTGTAAAGGCAGTTTTAGAATGAACTAAAATTGAACAATTGATTACGATGTGAATTGGTCATCAGACGATGACACAGAAAATAAAACTGGTGCATGATATGGCACTAATTCCAAACTGCCTGGTGAGTTCTGTTGCATCAAGCTGTAGTGTGGTGTGACAGTAGCTACGTGACAAAGAGGAAAAATAGTGCAAGGACAAGCAAGACTTTAGCTCCCTAAACACTGCTCACCATGTGGCAACTGTCAGTGTTCAATGTGGAAGACACTAAGCATTGTGCTGTGATATCCTGTAATAACACCTTGAACCTGTGTCTGACCAAAGAGATATTGACGAAGGTCAAATATTTGATGAAGACACTGTGTCTGATTATTCATCAGGAGGAGAGGTACATTTTCCAAATAATGTATGATCAAACTCCACTCTGATCAGTCCCATGTGCCCCAATCACATTTGGAAATCCTGGTAATGAGAATGTTAGGCTGATTGTGAGATTCTTTATGGAACTGTGGGTGTTTTAGCCTGTGTATTACCTACCTGCAATGGAATGAAACGCCTCTTTTGTCTGCACACACAGGTGTCCAGGAGACACTATGAAAACCTGAAGGAAATATTTCAGAGCCAAACAGACTTTACGAATTGCCTGGCAAACTGCACTTTTAGTTAGATTTTCCGCATCGCCTACAGTATATAAAAAAGTGCCGCTTGTAAAAATCCTCAAAGCAATGCCTACTGTCTGTGTGGTTGTGAGAGCCCGACTTCTTCGAGTTTGACTTCGAATATAAGGTGCTAATAAATCTTTGAGGTACAATATTCCCCCTCGGCTAAAGCGGTATCTTTCGAAAAGAATTTCCTCCAGGAGCAATAAAGGATCTTGCCAATCGCACAAAACCCTCTCTATATGAAATTCTCTTCTTATAATTTGCACACCGATATCAATTGGTCGCTCATTCATGAACGGCGAAGCCATGACTGGATGACTTCCAGGCACCGTCACCGATTACATGTGTAAACTAAATCTTGTTTACGTAGAACAAACCTGCTCTGAGCAGGTTTGCGGATTAGGATGTGTTGCTCTGACAACACTTCCAGCAAGAGTTTCAAAAAACCGACAGATCCAGGATCAGGCCAAATCGTCAATAATTACATCCGGCTAAACAAGTAATCCACGTATGAAAAATACCCCCCGTACTGTATCTATATTGATGTTTTGGTATTAATTGTTCCCTTTACGCTTACTAACATTTTTTCTTTCTGAAAGAAATTCACCATTTTTGGCTGTTCTGTCTTGAGGTAAACACAGCGCTAAGCAGGTTAAAGTCAATGTATTTTCACTTTTGTGTAAATGTATTTATTTATTTGCCCCGACCCCTTAAAATTGTGTTTCAGAGGTGAGGGCCATCATGACATACAGCCGGAGAATTGTCCTCTGCCTTTTTATTCCAGGAAGAGGATCAGGTTATGCAGATCAGCCTTAAAAATTGGAATGGAAACATCTTTTTTTGTGAGTACCTTTTTTGAATTTTTTGGTTTTTGTTTTTTTAATTATTTTTTTTGTTTGTTGATTTTGAGATATGATTTGTGGGTTGAATTTTGTTACTCGGTTTGACTAAGTGTTTTGCCTTCTAATTTGGTCTTGTTTTCCTTTTTGATTATACATTTTCTTATTTTCTAATAGTCAGATATTTTTTTTATGTTGTTTCGGTCATCCTGTTTCTTAATATTTGGTCCAGAAGATTATTAAGGAGTACTTGGTTTTTGGGTGTTTCCCTGTTGTTCCTGTGAACCAAAAAACTACCTAACATTTTAGGGAGATGCCATTTTAAATGAGCTTGGGCTAAGATTTTAGAAGGTTTGCTGTTTTGTGGTAGGATTTTATAGCAAAATACCAATAAAGTTCTGCTGTTACAATAGCTAAGCCGAATTTGGATATCATAATTACAATTTCAAACAGTTTAACCAAGAATGTCTTTCAGCTCCTTAACAATCTAGAGACAGGGTAGACTTATTTGAAATAAATAAAAGACTAGGGAATGTTGACAATACGTTAATGAGATTTTTTGATGACCTTTCAAACTCCTCTTGCTAAATTATGATTAAAGGACATTGAGGATCACGTGGGAGTATTAATTCAAAACATAAAGGCTATGCAGCAATCTTGTCAATCATTAATTTTTCAGAGTTTTTAAAATCCTGAAGTAATGGATAGTGCAATTTCTATCTATAATCTCAGCTTCTACCTATATCTCAACACAAGTCTTCTGTTTCTTTTGCCAACTCCGTTGAGTAACCTGCGTTGAGTATTTTTTGCTGATTTAACCATCTGCAGAAGTATGTTGCCTTTACCACCGAACCACAATGGGTTTGGTCTTTTATCAACCCCATTAAGTAACCTACATTTTTTTGCTGCTGCTGTAACAATTGTATTATGATTTATACTCAATTTATTTTTTTTTGTTTCTCTTAACAAATTTTTAAGATCAGACACTTGGCTGTGGGTATTTCTGAAGTCATAAATACAATTCTGACATTGCTTTTTCATGTTATCATTTACTTTATGCTTAATGTTTTGGCGAGTTTTGCCCACCATCTTATATTTTAATGATAACCTGAAATGATACCTGTTGTTAGGATTTCACGTCATGTTTCTAGGGGCGTGTCTTTAGAGGTCATGACCCATGGGTAATTGACACAATAGATTAAAAGGTCGGGTAATAAGCATCTCCTTATCTGACTTGAGGATCCATAACTCTTATGTTCTTTGCATTAAACTTTTCTTATTTGATTTTTTGTGGCAGTGACTTTTTTGGTTCATTTTCTCACTATGGTTTTTGACTAAGGTCTTGGTTTGATGGTCATTTCTTTTGTCTCTTGTCTATCTGCTGGTGCTCACTAAATTTTCTTATCAGCTTACTGACATAAGCAGTTAAGCTATAAGTAGCCCCTATTCTAATGTGATATTACTGGTGCTGTGTAAATTGAATTAACACCAAAAAGTTTAATAAGACTTAGTAGTATTTTTTAAAGTCTTATGCTGTAGCAGTAAGTGATCAGAATGAAGACCTGAGTTTATTTGCCATGGTGCCAGCCATAACTTTAGTTTTGTCCTTTGTGACTTGTTAGTTTTGTTTATGTTTTGCAAATAGTTTTGCTATATTTGTTGAAGAAGCTGTTTTTGTTAATTCCTTTTATTTAATGTTTAATTATATTTGCTACCCATTCTCTATTTTTAAACTATCTTGTAATTATCCATTTGTCTTTTAACTGTGTGAATTTAGTTTATTTTCCTTTTCCTCTTTATGTTGAGCCCCGGGGAGCGGGGTCTCCCAGTGCTCCAGGTAAACAGCTAATGGGTTTGTTACCCGAGGCCTTTTGAAAGACTTAGCAGCCCCAGTTATAATAAATTTTTGTTGTTAGTTGTTTTCATTGATTCCAAGGCTTAGAAATATGCACTTTCAAAATATGTCTTTTGTGCACGTTAACAACAATATTGAATAAGTTGATTCATTTGATCGTTTTTTTGTTTTCATTGACACTATTTTTGGTGCTGCTATTTTAAATATTTTTGGGGGTTTCAACTTAACATCAATCGTCACTAGTATAAATTGTGATATATAGCCGGCAGTGTATCCTGGCCAATACCCCCACGCCGCTTGGTGGAGTCCTCCCTGCAACATGGAGGTGCCCCGAATTCCTGCAGGGCATCATGGACATTGGAGTTTTCCTTCACAGCCCTGCTGGATTTTGTGGGGGCCGCCAGGGGACGCTGCAGGGAGGCATAAGGATTTATATTTTCATTATAGCCCAGCAGTACTACCACGTCACGAGGACGGAAGAAATGAAGTACTTCTGGGCTGAAGAAAAAAGAGCTTTTGATCTGACCCAGAAGTGCTAGGAGGTCACATGGACTGAGGGACAGAGGTATTTCCGGGTCAAGGACTTTAAAAGGACTATGGGAAACCCCAGAAGACTGAGCCGGAGTTGGGTGGGAGTGTGACGGAGCTGCTGGGAGGAGAGGAGGATTTATTGTTTAGTGTATTATTTATTATTGAGTATTGTGGTGGTGGAGGTGCTTTGTGCACATTATAATAATAAATTTAGTTTTGGGACTTTTACCTGGTGTCTGACATGTGGTCTGAGGGTTCAAGGGGTCAATAGTGCCCCATATCTGTCACACAATATACAAATGACAGTGGTCTGTGCATTGGTATCCCTCAGTGGATACAATTTTGTTAAAAAAATAAGAGATTGATAGCTTCCAAAGAGTTTAGTTCAGAAGCCTTTCCGTTTTGACCCTTATTTTGTCCTTGACTGTTATTTTTTACTTTTCCTTTCAACCTTGTCACTTTGGCTTCATTTTTATCTTCTGAGTTAGACCTGTGGGCTCTTTTGCTTGCTCTGTTGTGTGGTCATCTCCTGGTCATTGTTCCTTGTGCCTACAATCATATTTGAGCAATACAATCTTGCTCACATCACCTGGCTCACCACTGGGGCTTTATGAGAGATTTTCATTGCTGTTGACTCCCATCTTGTGATTTCTTTTAAGGTTTGTTTCACCTTTTGAGACTTTTTGGTCTTTTATACTATGTTTTCTGTTTCTGGCATTTTATTTATTGACAATTTTGTGGTTTTGGCTTTTTGCATTTTTAGGCCTAAACGTATTTTGACTGTTTTGTAAGTCTGGTTTAGGTCTACAATTATTTTTGTCTTCTAGTTATTTGTTTTTGTAGGTTTGGACTTTGATATTTTTAGACTTTTTATTAATTTGTTTTCTTTTGCATATTTGTGATAACTTTACCCTGTGTTTTTGTTCGTTTTTTATATTTATTCTCTTTCTGAAATATGTGGCTTCTTCATCTTGATTATTGTTTTTCTTATAGCTGTTAATAAATCAATTATATTAAAGATAAAAACAGTTTTGGGATAAAGTAAAGATTGTCTTGGGTTTAACGGTTTCCCTTTTCTTTCCTTTTCTTTTCTTTATCTGCTAACCACAAGGGGGTGCCAGAAAGCCCCAAATCACATGCACAACAATACAGCCCACAATATGTGAATAAAATAAAGCAGTTTTATTCCCAAAAGCACCTTCCAATGAACACCTCTTCCAACAATTAATCACAATTATACAATAAACCAACAAAAAATCACCATTTCTTCCTCCTTCTATCCTCTGCTGAATGTTGCTGGACCCAGGAATACTTCTGGTTCCATTCTGTCTCCTCGAGAAAACACTTCCAGGCCATAAACAAAGTAGAGTGGTCCTCCCCCAACAACACCCTCTATCAATCTCATGGGACCCTTACAGGGCTGCACTGGACTCCATCTCCCTAGCACCCCTGCAAGTGTCCCAACTAGGATGTCATACGAGGGCCACTGCCACCTAGCGCATGGGGGATGGAACCACTCCCAAGTTCTTGCTTCCACTGGTCCATGAATTATTCTATACTGGCTGGGCACAAAGTTATCTTTTCATCGATCGTTTGTTCCTCTCGGGTCTCTAAAAAATCATAACAGTCACCCTGTAAAGTCAGTTTGCTTAAACCAAAAGATTAAATTCAACTTTCTTTCCTGATCGCTTATATTTTATAGTTTGGAGTCAATGTTGTAGCTCTTCCTTTGATTATCTTGTGCAGCTAAATCTTTTCAATAATTTGTGCAGCAAAATGTGAACAATATTCCAGATAAGGATTATGCAGCTTAAAAATTACCTTACTTGACTTATGATAAATACATTGTGCAATGTAACCCAACATCTTATAAACCTTAATCACTTCCACAAACTTTTTGAAATTGAACTGTGTTATGAAGCTGTTTCATTTAAAATTTTTCTTATGTTCATCTTTACTCATATTTTTTATAGTAGGATTGAATGATGTCAATTACTTTTAGTTTTAGTTTAATTTTGAAAGAGTTTAAAAATTTTTACATTTTATTGTGGTGTCATTTTGTTTTCTAGGGGACAGCTTAAGGGCTCTAGTAATGGTAATTCTCCTCTCTTCCACTGGTAGGTTCTGTGTACTAACGCTTTTCCTTCTCTTCCTTAACAGCTTTAGCACTGATGACATCTCTTCTGGTGATCATCCACCTGGATCTGCTACTTCCACCCAGAAGTACTTAAAAGCGAAGACGTCACCATCTTTAATCAGTCTCTGTTAGACATTTTTTAATGCTGTTTGTACAACACGTTTTCTGTTTTCATTCAATTATGGGGGGTTTGCCTTTGGGTGCCCCAACACTTCATGTGTCTCTGTCTCTCTCATACAATGGTAACTGCCGTTTGGTGCTCTGATTGTTTACCATTGCAAACATATTGACATGGGGAAGATGGGTAATGTGAAACGGTCATCCTTCTGTCCTTCCTGTTTGTCCAAAAGTGTGAATAAACAAGCAAACATTCTTGTGTACATTTTGGGATTTAGTGATCAGGTTCTCAATCTTTCTGCTATGGACTTCAGACAATGATTTAGTTTAGTGTTTTGGATGTGGCATCTTGATCAATTGATTTCCCGGTTTAGACTTTTGGCTTATTTTTTAATTGCATTTTGTCTCTTCGTCTCTTATTCTTTAATAATGCCACATTTCCATTGATTTGGCAGAATAACTGTGCTGAGACCCCAATGACTCCTAAATCTTTTTACTTACTTTGTGTGAAATGTTTATTTAGGCTACATGACAGTGACCTCAGTGTTGCACAGGTAGATGCCAATCCCCACCAACCCCTGTACCACTCTCTTTGAATGTTGGTATATTGCACTGCTTGGACATCTCTCCTTTCTTTAAACGAACATCAGTGTACAAAGCCACTCGAAACTCCAGGGGCAAAAACAAAATCATTCTTCAAACTAAAGTTACTGGATTAGAGGTTTGAGCTTATATAGGTTACTGGCACTTTTATGTGTATCCAGTTCAGGCACTGATTATTCCACTATTAGGGGAAAAAAGTACATTTAAAAGTAAAACATGGAACTATAAGAGCACAGAGGTCTGAATACTTATGCAAGCAGTATGATTCCATTTTTGATTTCTGCTTATAAATATCTAATTTTCCCTTTCGATCTTTTGTTGTAATTTGCAGTAAAATTATACATTGGAATAGTACCATTTATGATCCAAAAACATTTGAAAACTTTTTAAAAGGTCTGAATATTTTTGCAATGTACCATATACAGAGCCAAAAGACTGAATTGCAAACACGCTAGAAAAGCTGTTAAAATGTTTGCATTTCCCCTCTGCGTTATGATGTAATGTCTGACCTCTGAAAACGTTTCATTCAGCACATTCAGGCGTGTGTGCTGTGTACTTAATAACAATCTACTCCTTTAATACAGCATCCAGCTAAATTTATTTCATATGAAGCATTTTCCATTTTTCAAGCTTAGACTACTTTTTACATTTACAAGTTAAAATAGAAAACAAACCACCATGCTAAACAAAAAATCGTCATAATCAATCTATACACCATTTAAAAATATATTAAGTCCTTAAAGTTCTTTATGGTAATTGCTAGTGTTCTCAACAAAGTCACTACTATGAAATATGTGTCAAATATAAGGAGTCTAATTGATGCTGAATCGCTTACTTTATACTTACAGCAGTCACAAGGCAGACATCTTGGCAGGTAACAACTAAACAGACAAATTGACACATGGAACCACAAGTTCTGCTTTCCTTGTTGAATTTATTTTCTGCAGCATGGCATGTTACAACTTTCTTTACAAGGCAATTTTTTTTTAGTATTTTTCCAATACTGAGGCCAGAATTCATTAAAAGAGATTCATCTAACAGTTAAAAATACCAAGAAACTGCTTCAGTATTATTAAATGTTATTTCTGGTAGCAATCCATACCTGAGATATTGTTCAAAATGGCACAAATCAATAGGAACAGAGTTAAGAAACGACAGACAATGGGTGAAAATTTGAAAACAGGTCAGAAGATGAATCGCAAGACAATAAACAAGTGTTGCCAAAACCAGGAAAGCAAGCCTAAGAGTTGTCTAGACAGAAATTAAAGTCGAGAAACAGTCGTAAATTTGTAGTCAAGTATTCAAAACACTTTAAATAGCACAAGAAGTAGTCAAAGCCAGACACTGAATGTGCTGAGTAGCCGGCTTAGATGTCATAACTCTAAAGACGTCACTCACCGTTTCTATTACCTAGGAAGCCACAGTCACATTCTTGCATGAAATGGCTGTGCCAGTAACAAAAACAAGGTTGTGTTACAGTAAAATAAAAATAAACGATTATTTATATCATGCCATAATGCAAACTCATAACAAAAATAATTAAAATATTTGTATTCAGATACATGAAAAAATGTTAAAGAATTGTATGAGTAGAATTTACTGAAGGCAGAAAATTAAGAGAAGTGTGCAAATTTACAACACAGGTAAGGTTGGCAGTCCGACTCAATGCCTTGAGGAGGACATCGCATGCCAGGATATGACTGTCATGCTCCTTCTTTCTTACAATCTTTTCATTGCCAGTTTTCTGTCGACTTAGAAGCGTACCTCCATAGCCTATGATCCCCTTTTATCCACTATCCACACAAGTAGACATCTTGTCCTGATTTGGCTCTTGCCATTCATCCGATGCTTCTGCTGCTACTGAGATACACCCTACTTCCTTTTCAATTGAGAGAGTAGGTATGGAATATTGGATGGATGGATGGATGTTTTGGCTACTAGAAAATTACAGTCTTAATTTGTTCATTATAGTTCTGCTTCTGTAATCACAGTTGATGGCTGACATCCCACCAGGTTAGTTAAAGCTTTGTGTTTAGCCATGTAGCCACCACAGAGTCAGGGTTCATGAGATACTGTAATGGATTAATGTAGTTCAGAAAATGCATGGACAGAAGAATAGCTGGAACTGCAATTCATGGAGAGACAAATAAACTTTAATGTTTTCACCTGAATATGATTTCTGTATCTGCAGTTTTGCTGTCTGAATAATTTTGGCCACTAGTCATAAACTGAAATCTGACAATAGTATAGTCTCTCTATTGTATAAAAAAATCCTGGGATGAGACAAGACTTTGTAGCCCTGGACGAGACATGACTTTTTCAGAGAGATGCTTTCATGTCCCAAGAGATTTACGCCCGGGACTGGAAATAAAAGACATCGTAAAGATGTTCAAAAATGTTGGTGCGATACACATGCAGAGCAGGTCAGATCATGAAAGTACTAAAATTCGAAAGTCTCCAAAAAATTATAGTAAAGATTGCATTAGCGCAAATGGAAATTATTACTCGGTGAAATAACGGAACAGCGAAAAGAGATTGAATATATTGTTCGGATTTAAACTTTAAGTCGGAGACTTGTAGATCATCTAATTTGTGTTGCCATCAGGGAAAAGTACTGTTTCTTCCCAATGAAGTGGCGTATCCGTGAGAATTAAAAGATTTGTTGCCTGGTGAATGTGAAATCCATATGCGTGAGTGGCAGGGACACGAAGTGGCTGATGCATAGCGCGGGCCCAGGGGTTGGCGAGCGAAGCCCCCAATTATTTTTTTTTAAATAATGTTTTAATGTTGTACTAGGACTTACAATGGCTATATTGTTAAAATTAGCAAAGTGGAACAGTGTCAATGGGGTTGGCACAATGGCTGATGCCAGTGGTAACTACCTGTGAGAAGTTCATCTAGCTATTGCCACTCCAATTTCATTTCATGCAGTGTCAAGATATTTTGTGACACTAAACTGGACCAGTGTGAGTCAGGGAGAGTTTTAGTATGCATATCTGTGTCATGTACATAGCAGTTAGGGTTCAGTTCATGCTTTCCTCTGCTGCTACTAGGATAGGATGCTTGCTGCAAAAGTGGGTGAACAGAACATTTGAAAAGCTTCCATCCGCTAATACTTCAATATGTTTTATCCATTCATCAGTTGTCAAAGTAAGCTTAATTCATTTCTGGGTCATGAATGAGTGCCATCCAGAAACTTTAGGTGAAAGGCAGGAACCGACTCTGGATGGGGCACCAGCAGGTCAAGTTCAAACATGTGGCCACACTTAAAGGGCCAATTTAGATAGATTGGTATTATTTTAGTTGGGGAAATTAGAAGGAAGTTTAGCTTTTACAAAAGCTGAAGAAATATGGAAATACTGTGTAACCAGCAACATCCCCCTCAAGCGCACATAAGAATTACAAAAATAGAATAAAACCTTTTGACTTGGCTAATTGTAAGAGTGCCATCTCAGGGAGGCATCATAAAGTTGTGTTGTTGTTGGCATGAAGAAGCCCCATTAGAGTTCCTTGACAGTTCTTTCTTGACATACTTCTGTTGAATTATTTGTTTGCTAAGAGTCCACAGTGTTAGTGTGTCAGAGAGAGGAAGTGCAGCATTGTTCATAACCGCACTTAGTTTTGTCTTCATCCTTTCCTCTTCTACTACCTTCAGGGCGGGACCAGAGTGTGTCCCATAAGGTGGGCCTGTCTTGAGTAGATGTAATCAGACCAGCACACTGGAGCATAGAAAATGTCACTGGTCATCACAGATTTATAGAACATATAAGGGATGTCACTAACTTTAAAGGAGTGCAAGTCTTCCAAGAAAAAGGAATCCGCTCTGTGCTTTCTTCTATAATCCCTCTGTGTTAAGAGACCAGTCCAGCAGGTCATTAATGTGGGCCCCCAGGTACTTGTAGTAATGTACCACCTCCACATACACTTCCTGAACAGCCCCCTGGTATAAAGGCTCAAAATCAGTTCCTTCGTTTTGCTGATGCTAAATTGTAGACAATTCTCTTTGCACCAAGAAACAATCATAGAAACAAATTTCTCCACCTGATTTCTATACTCCTGTCTCATCCTACTTGTCATCTGAGAATTTCTGCATATGGCCCCCCTATACTGTATGTCACCTTGTGTTAGTAATCATAAATGTCTTCTTAATGAAAATTAGTGAAACCAAAAAAAAATATAGAGAGAGAGAGTGCAAAGATGAGGAATACGTGGCAGAAACACTGATCATTGCTCCTCAGTACTGTCCACTATCATTTATATATCCAGTATATAGGCTTATAGGTTTATAGGGTCATTATTGTCCCATGTATAGAGTATGGTTAAAATCTTGTTGAATAAGCTAATCAAGATATTGTATGTATATGCACATATATATATATATATATATATATATATATATATATATATATATATATAATATATAGTATATATGTGTGTATGTGAATTATTTTGTCTTAACAATGTTGCATTCTTATTTAATGGTTTTCCCAGAATCAGAAAGCTGATTAACGCCTTAGATGTAATATCTTACTGATTTTACTCTCTTTAAATTTAATTGATTTGAACTTAGTTTTGTCAAATTTGACTTACTTGTATGGAATGTTACTTAGTTTTAATAAAATCAATAAAATGTTAAAAAAAATTATTGCAGTGTACTGAATATACTGTCTATAGCTTATTTTAGTAATGGTATTATATCTTTGTTATTACTGCTTTGTATTACAACTGAAATTTGAATAATTTTTCTCTCATTGAAGAATGCATTTATAATTTTTTATGCATTTGTTGAATGATGGCGTTTTTAGTTTTATTTTTGGTTTTGATATATTGTAATTTGTATAGAATTAAATTACATTGAATTATTATTCTTTGGCATTTCTCCAGCAAAACCATTTTGTTTTTAATGTTTTGTTTTAATCTTTTGTCTACTGGTTTTCACCTCTGTGCTCCCTTTTGACTTTGATTTTTTGGCTTTCCCATCTCCTTGTTCATTTGCTTAACTTACCCTGCTGATTTTCTGCTCTAGCAGAACAGTATGATTATGGAAGCTATGAAGGGCATATAATATATTATGGGTTAAGAGGTAGCAGCAAAGTGTGTATTTTATTTTATTGACTAATGTACAGTTGAAAGTTTAACATCAAGGCAACGCTAAATCTAAACTGCCGTTATGTGAATTATTGCTTCCTAATAGGCCTGTTTTCAAACTCTGGTCCAAACACTGTGTATATATATTTATATACAGAGTGAGTCAAAATTATGTTATTATTATGTCACAAAACATACTTCATATTTGCAAGATGATTTACAGGATTGTCTGAACCTGTTCGCCATCATGTTCAACACATCTTTCATGTGTAGCAATGTGGCACATAAATTGTCCACAAAAATTGTATATAAGTATATACATAGCAGTACCATTAGTGTTAACATAATTTTGACTCACCCCATATATATATATGACAGGGGCATGGGCATTATCTCCCCCAGGACACAAGAGGGCAGTCCCCCTGGATTGCACTGGGGCCATGGATTTGGAGCTTGGAAGCTGAACCCTGTTGGGGCCCGTGGCCACCGCCAGGGGGCACCTGGACAATACCAGATTGCTGGACTGCAGCACTTCCACAACACCAGGAAGTGCTGCTGGAAGAGGAACCAAATGCACCTGGAGTGCTTCCAGGTGCCCATGCAGCACTTCCGCCACACCAGGAAGTGCTGCAGGAAGTTCATCAGGGCGCACCTGGAGCATAATGAAAGGGGCCACCTCACTCCAGTCAGGGAGCCAGAGTTGAGAGGCAGAAGACGGAGCTTGCGAGTGGAGGAGTGAGGGCAGCAGGATAAGAGAGAAAAGGAAAAGAGAGGACTGTGAACAATAGTGCTGATTGATACATTGTGTGGTGCTGTGTGCAGGAGATAACAATAAACGTGTATGTTTTTATGACATTTGTCTCGTGGTCTGTTTGTGTCTGGGCTGAATCTTCCACTATATATATGGCATGCTCTTCTTGTTTTATTCTGGGTACTCCCAGAGTAAAATCCATATGATGTGCCCAGTTTGCTCAGTAGCTTTCTTATTGTCCAAAATAACACATAATGGGAACATAAGTTTGACAAATGTGAGGAGACCATTCAGTTTACCAGAATCGTTTGGTTAGCTAAGAACTAAGTCATCCCAGTATCTTATTCAGATACATTTAAAATATGCCATGGCTTCCATGTTAATTTCAAAATTTGGTAGTTTGTTACAGATGTACAAAAGATGAAAATGAATTTTAGCTTGCCTTCCCAGGAGCAGTCATAATAAAGTGCAAAGGAAGACAGATTTAACTTGGTTAATCAATGATTGGTCTTGCCTTTGGCATTGCTGGTAATCTCTATATATTTCTTTTCTGGTTCGTCCTGCTTCCTCTTCAAAACCGGTCCCGCCCACAAGCAGCTGACACGGCATTTCTCAATTCCTATTCCTGCTCTTCCAAACTCTGCTCCACGCTGCCTGAGGCCTCCCATACACCCCCACGCTGCTTTTCTCGATTCCTATTCCTCCTTCGGACTACCGCATTCCACGCTCCCCTCTCATGACCCCATTGGTGTCACGTCACCGCCCTATATCTAGCCTGACCGCGTGACCTTTCACTTCAGCCATCTGTGCGCCTGGGAGTCTTTTCCGTAGCCTGCTACAGGAAGGTACTCTGACATTGGTTTCGCTCCTTGCTATTCGTTTCACTTCTTCCTATTTTCGTTATACTGCGACGGTTGTTTCCTAAGCCTTTATTATAAAATGAACGACAGTATCCCTAATTTCTGCCAAATACTGCTTGTTATCTTCCATGATTCTCGAGCCCTCACCGTTGCCTCTTCCGTCAACAAACACAAACTGCGGAACGAAATGAAAGTTCTAAAACTCACAAAAAATATGACAGCTCTCGAAAGTAAAACTCAGTTTGTTCAATGGCTTCTTAAAGTTCGGGAAGGTAAAACTAGAGACACGGCAGAACTACCTTCTCAATGTTTACCACAACAACAAGACCCAGTTGCTCAACTTTACGGTAATATTAATTTCTCAACTGTGACTCCCCAAGAACTTGCTACAAGACCAATACTGAACGTCACAAACAACAATTCTCTACGTATTAACAACAAAGTTCTTGATCTTATACAGGGTGAAAAAGTAACCTTCAAGAGTGTAGATACAGTAGTCAGTGACAATCCTAATGATCAACTAACGTACTCACAGGAGTTTTTACACACCCTCACACCAACTGGCATGCCTCCCCATATCCTTCATCTGAAGGTGGGAGCTGTAGTTATGCTCCTCCGAAATATTATGCCATCAAAAGGTCTTTGCAACGGAGCAAGACTCATCGTTACCCGAATGCATACAAATATTATTGAGTGCAAACTGATTGCTATCCAAAATTCTGAAACAATCTTCATTCCCAGAATCTCTCTCCTTCCTTCCGACACCAATCTCCCTTTTAAATTTAAATGCACACAATTCCCACTCAGACTCGCCTTCTCCATGACTATCAACAAGTCCCAAGGACAAACGTTTGCAAAGATTTGCGTTAATCTACAACAACCAGTCTTCAGCCACGGTCAGTTGTACGTGGCTTTTTCTAGGGTTAGATCTTTCGACTCATTATCTGTTGTCTCCACCAAAACACCTATTCACAACTCCATCTTTCAAGAAGTATTTATTTCTTCTTGATTTCTGAATTCCTTTCTCGCCATTTTCCGTTCCTATTCTTATTAATTAAATAATTCAGTAAGGCCTACTTTATTTACCTACCCCTCTCAGCAGTAGGAGGCGGTTTTTGGCTTTTAGGCTTATATCACAGTAATTCAAGGACTGCCATTTTAAGAAACAGAATAATACAATTTATTGATATGCACAAGAATTTTACTAATATGATAACTGCAAATATATAAGACAGGATGCAAACATACTAGACAGACAAACATATAGTATAACATAGAGAGTCTGGCTGTTTTCTGATTATTTAGAGTTCTAATTTATCTTGACACAGATAAATAGTTTTACAATATCAAGTCTTTAAAGATGATGTCCAAAGTTGTGTGGAGTTGTTGCTTTGTTGTTGATCCAAGTTCAAGTGGAGGATTCATCTTGCGTTGAGGTGCGCTCTTTCTTTCTGCAATGTGGTCCTTTGTTTATGGTGGGATGTGTTTTTCTCAATTAACCTCGTTGCTGTGTTGTCTGCAACTTCATAAGGGAGAAGCATTACTCTTTCTGTCCCAAGAACTTAGACGCTCAAGTTCCTTTCCTGAAGTGACAGCTGCTTCTCAGCCTTCAGACTGGCTCACTGTTGTCACACACGTGCGATTAGGAGGCAGTCAAAAAGCCTAAAGGTGAGTGAAATATTGCTAGATAAGGGGTTGTCACGTGGTACTTACCTGAATCTCTTCATCTCTCAACAGAAAACCCGAAGAAAAATAATTGCCTCTACTTCTGGGTTCCAGAATGGCCGACATGACGTCACTTCCGGCGACCCGATATGACATCACATCCAGCCATTCCGAATGACATCACTTCCTGCCAACCATTTCCTGTTCCTATAATTCAATTCTGTATATAAACGCCATCTTGTTCCATGAACTTTGTCAAATGCTTGAAAACAGTACTTTGATCAATTATTTTGCCATTTTTGCTTTATTTTGTCCGTAGGACAATATACGGGGATGGTCCCCAAATCTTTATTTTCGTGGAATTTCTTTTTTATTTCCACACTGTTTATTTTGGAAAACTGGATCTCAGCACTCACGTTCACAAAGAGAAGAGTTTGTCAGCTTAAGCTCCCATAGAAGAGCAGCTCATGGCTTTTTATTACCATAGAACAGGTTTCAGAGGTTTTTACTCATTTTGAAAGGTGAGAGCAGAGCTCTGGTGCGGGTTCCTTCAGAATTCCCTTGAGAGAGCCACCTGAGAGAGCAAGAGATAATCTTCAGGATGGTGCAGCAAGTTTTAAGTGCATGTATAACTTCTGCTGATTAGATTAAAGTCTCTTCTAGTTACAAAATTAATATGTCCACATAAACAAGACTGTCTACCTGTAAGAGTTGTCATTCATTAATTTATAGCTCTTTGTACTTGCTTGAGTCAAGTTTGCATCTTCTGGCTCCAGAAGTCTCTGTAAAAAAGCCTCTGCAAAGATGTCAGTTCAACTCTGATTTATGCCTTTGTTAAGTGATGAAGTGCTGGCAGATCCCGGTACCAGCTGGAGTTCAGTCAATTAGTTTGGAATGTACGTGGGTGAAAGTGCTGACGGATGTCTGCATCCCTGTTAACTCTGCTTGCTTAACAAACTTGATGTGCCACTAAAACCAAGCAGAAAGGGCAATGCCCACTTGGTCCTACACTGATTTCCGTGACCCTTAGTCTGATGAAATGTTTCCTGTTTCCGGAGTGTGAGTGTGTTTGTGTCATGCAAAGGGTTGGTAACCTCATTTAGGGTTATTTTCTACCTTGAGCCTGATGCTGCTGGGTCACGCTTTGATTCTTGCAACCTCTTATTGGAATAAGTAGGATTAGAAACATGAACAGTGGATGAGATTTGAAATTCTTCATAGTTCTCAAGTTATGTTTGATTTCATGCAAATTTCATTCGACACTAGAAGTACAAAAATGTTAGATTTTCTCTGTTTGACTATTTCCCACACTCTCTGGACACAATTATAAATAAACATTGATTTGCCTTTGAATTTGACATTTTAGTTTCAAGTTATAAGACGTCCTAACTTGCCATATCCATGTCCCTTTACTCTTCCAAAGAAAACACTGCAGTGTTCAGATATGCATGTGGAAAACATCTGGAAAGATTTCAGCTCTCAGTCTCAAAGCAGACATAAGAACTATTGGGCAGTTGAAATTCTTCCCTTAAGAATTAACAATAGCTATTTCCTCTTTGAACCAACTGGAAAAGTTATGCAAATATTCTGCCAAATTGTTGCTTCAGGTCCTTCCTCTAGGGTGCACTACAGAACCACAAGAGAGCTCTTCAGACTGTTTCTTTAGCGTTCCTTGTTCTATATATAATGTGAAAAATTGTGTTTTGTGGAGGAAATGACTTTACTACTATGAAAATGGAAAGAATATTAGAATCATTTAAGGAGGTTTACATTTGGCTAAGGAATCCATAAGACTAGTGACCTTGTTCTGTTACTGAAATTGGACAAAAAACAATCAGGGCTACAAAGCTTCATTAGCTTGTACAATACAATGTAGACATTGCCTGCCAGCAGATTACAGTGAATAGAAATTTTATCAGAAGCAAACATATTGGGTATTTCCTCAAAGGCAAATAGTCCTGTATTACAACATTTATTTTTTATGTATCTAGTTTTTCAGTTATGGTTGTTTTCGTGAAAAATTGTTGTAAGGTTAGTTCAAAATAAGCAAATGATGTATAAAATCTGAAAATCCTGAGAGGATTAAAAGTATTCAGGCATAGAGAGAGTAACATCCAGGAAGGAAACAATAATATGTCAGGGAAGGAAGACCCCAACTTCTGATTTGAAATATAATGAGGGCATATTTCCTCTCAGTTGTGGATGCAACCAGAATCCCAGAAGTCTGTTCTGTGGGTTCCTATGAGTTTGAAAGATACACTGGAGATGAATTCTACATTTATAAGAGACAGGTGACACCAATACTAATCCTTCTTATCCACTCAAGATGTGCTTTCATTGTTGCCTTAGCACTTGTTCAGAAACCTTCCTTTCATGAGACAGTCACAAACTGTTCAGTACCTGCAACTTCAAATTGTGCAAATGGGAAGCTGTTGTGTATTGCTGTGGGTTTTTAACTTTCAGAATTCATTGCTATATGTTTTTGTGTGGATTTGATTTACTTTTGTTATTGTTATTTATTCTTATCAGTCTAACAGTGACGTGATCACTCTGCTGTTTTGTGGTTTTGCTTTTCATGGCTGTCACTGCTGTTTTTTGGACTATTTATCAGCCCATGAGTGGCCATGGTGCTTGGAGCAGTGGCATCCTTTGCCAATCATGTGATTGTCATGTTGTTATGTTTGACATTACTCCTGCCTATATGTCACAGGTGTCTGGTCACACTTATAGGTAATCTAACTTAGACACCATTAAAATATCCGACTACGCCACCCAGTTTTATTAAGAGACTGGGAACTCCTGAAATTTACCAATAATAGCACACAGGTTTCTTTAAATTGGGCGGTGAGTAAACACACAATGAAAGACACAACAGTAATTTCAGAAAAAAGGCAACAGTAAGTTATATTGTACAAGACAATATAAGGTACATTAAAAAGATAAACGAACATAACAGAACCTAAACATATCAGGAATTAATTTCCTTTTTTGTAAAAGGAAAATACACAGTCCACACTCTAAAAGTCCGTAAAAACAAGAATTGGAGGATACAACCTTTAGTGGTGCAGAGTCCAGTTTGGCACTGTGTTACCCCAACACTTAATTGTTCATGGATGCACTCTGTTCCCCAGCAGAAGCTGTGTCAAATTGTTGACTCCCTGTCAGCGTCTCTTCGTTGTCCCTTTTTCTTCCACTCTGGGCTCCTTGTGTTGCTGGGACCTAGGCACGCCTCATTTCTCATCTGTCAGCTTTACTGGGTCCTTTCATGCAGATTCCCTCTCTCGCTGAACCCACAACTGGCGTCTCCTTGTGCAGCTGTCTCTTCCTCCCTGGAAGTGTTGCCGTCCTTGTGCCTCACATTGTACCAGCCAGGTACCCTTGTCTGCCTGCGAGCCCCTGTGCCCTGTCCGAGTGTCTTGGCAGTGTTTCCTGTGGACTCTCCCTCCTGCCTTCTGCTGGCCAGCAGTTTATATTTACTTCACCCCTCTGTTGTCAGTCCTGGACAAACAGTTTAATCAATGGCACATCTAAATTGCCTGGGTTTAACAATTAATAAAAACACAAGTTAACAAAATGTATGGTTACCAAACATTAATAAGTACAGATATGCTGATTCGGAAGCAATATTTCCAAGCCAGGTAAATACAGACATTCTACCAAGGCCAGACTTCAAAGCAGTGATTCTCTTGCAGGACAGCAAATACCACTAATAAGTACAGATAGCCTTTTAACTTCTCACCCCCCCTAGTCCCAACAGTGGGTGCCTAATGGAACCACCCAGTGCACAAAAAAAATGTAAAAGTGTCCCCCTCTGACATATAGGTCTCACACTTGCCTTCCTCTTTTGATTATGTCACCAAAGCCAAACTGAACAATTAGATTCTTCTTAGGGACTGGACAGACACACACGCACACACACACACACACACACACACACGCACACAGACATTAGCGTTTTATTATATAGTAGATGTTTACTGAGCAATTTGGTTGCCTTGTCTTTTAAGTCATCCAGTAATAATCACTGAGTAAGGGATAAAAAAAGAAGCAACCCATGTTACTGTTGCATAAAACTATATTTCATATATATTGTCACACATGTGCGCATGGGAGACAGTTAAAGGGTCTGAATGAGAGCAATTCCATGATAGACCATGGTGTGGTGCAGTGCACTAATTCTTTCACTTCTCTGCAGCAAGTAATTCCACCTGGCCCCGAAGACGTCACTTCCGTTTCCAGGACTATTGACGATGCCACTTCTGGCCCTGGACCCAATGACACTACTTCCAGTTCAGGTCCTACTGATGACATCACTTCCTCCGCTCTCCTTTAAAGCCACCATCTTTTTACAAGCAAATCAATTCTGTTCTGGACTCCAATCTGTAAACTTCAACATATCAATTCATTCAATTTTATAGCCAGGAAGCAATATACGGGTGTCTTCTCCAAACCTTTTTGTTTCTTTTTGTTTATTTTGTCCAAGTTTGTGACTATATATATATATATGTATACTATATATATATATAGATATATATATGTATACTGTGTATATATATATATATATATATATACAGTTGTATATATATATAAAAACCATTTATATGTTGTTTTTGTTATCAGAATCTGTTTGTTATCTGAGGTTCAATTTTTGTTTTGATTCATTTTAACAGAGTTCTATTTTATCCTGTCCATTTTATTGTTGTTTATGTATCACGTGACTGCAAGCACTCTCGACGAGAACAGGCCATTCAGCCCAACAAAGCTTGCCAGTCCTATCCATTTATTTCTTCCAAAAAAGAGTTTTGAAAGTCCCTAAAGGCTTACTGTCTGCCACACTACTTGGTAGCTTATTCCAAGTGTCTATTGTTCTTTGTGTAAAGAAAAACTTCCTAATGTTTGTGTGAAATTTACCCTTAACAAGTTTCCAACTGTGTCCCCGTGTTCTTGATGAACTCATTTTAAAATAACAGTCTCGATCCACTGTACTAATTCCCTTCATAATTTTAAACACTTCAATCATGTCACCTCTTAATCTTCTTTTGCTTAAACTGTAAAGGCTCAGCTCTTTTAATCTTTCCTCATAATTCATTCCCTGTAGCCCTGGAATCAGCCTAGTCGCTCTTCTCTGGACCTTTTCTAGTGCTGCTATGTCCTTTTTGTAGCCTGGAGACCAAAACTACACACAGAACTCAAGGTGAGGCCTCACCAGTGCATTATAAAGGTTGAGCATAACCTCCTTGGACTTGTACTCCACACATCGTGCTATATAACTGAACATTCTGTTAGCCTTTTAAAGGCTTCTGAACACTGTCGGGAAGTCGATAGCTTAGAGTCCACTATGACTCCTAAATCTTTCTCATAAGGTGTACTCTCGATTTTCTGACCGCCCATTGTGTATTCAAACCTAACATTTTTACTTCCTATGGCTTTACATTTACTGACAATAAATTTCATCTGCCACAAATATGCCCAAGCCTGTATGCTACCCAAGTCCTTCTGTAATGATATAACAGATTCCAAATTATCTGCTAATCCTCCCATCTTGGTATCATCTGCAAACTTAACCAGCCTGTTACTTATATTCCTATCTAAATCATTTACTGTATATATATTAAAAATAGCAGCGGCCCTAGCAATGGCCCCTGTGGAACACCACTCTTAACATCGGACAATTCTGATGAGGTTCCTCGCACCATCACCCTCTGCTTCCTGTGTCTGAGCTAATTCTGCACCCAACTAAAAACATCACCCTGAACTCCCACTTTTTTAATTTGATGCCCAGCCTCTCATGTGGCACCTTATCAAATGCTTTCTGAAAGTCAAGATAAATTATATCATATGTACCACTTTGATCGTATCTTTTTGCTGCCTGCTTATAGAATTCCAGCATGTTAGTAAAACACGACCTCGCTCTTCTGAACCCATGCAGACTGTTCAGAATAACTCCTGTCCTTGCCAGGTGTTGCACAATCTTATCCTTAATAATTCCTTCCATTAATTTTCCTGTGATGCATGTTAAACTTACTGGCCTATAGTTGCTTGGACCTGCCCTGTCACCCTTTTTATATAATGGGATGATATTTGCCATTTTCCAGTCCTTCGGAATCTCTCCAGTGTGCAGTGACTTCCTAAAAATATGTGTCAAGGGTTTACATATGTACTCGCTAGCCTCCTTAAGAACTCGAAGATAAATATTATCTGGTCCTGGTGATTTGTTTGATTTCATCTTATTTAATCTGAGCAGCACTTCTCCCTCTACAATTTCCAAATCCCTCAGTACCTCCTTAGTAGTCCCTGTTACCTCTGGGAGGTTATCCACTTGCTCAATTGTGAGCACCTCATGGAAATGTAAGTTTAGGGCATCCGCTATTTCACTGTCTGAATCTTTTAATTCCCCTTTACTATTTCTGATGCACTTGACCTCTCCTACTTGACTTTTCTTTTACTACTAAAATACTAAAAGAATCTGTTAGGGTCGTCTTTCGCCTTATCTGCTATATTCCTCTCCAACTGTCTTTTAGCCTCCCTGATATCCTTCTTAATGGTTGCCCTCATGTTCTCATACGCTCTACGATTCACTTTGCAGTCATTAGTCTTATATGACTTATAAAGCTGTTTTTTCCTTTGCAACTTCTTTTTTAAATCTTTATTAATCCACCGTGGAGTTTTTTTTAATTTCCTATTAATTCCAAATTTAGGTATATACTGTATCTGTCCTGCATTATATGTAAAACATTTTTAAACCTGTTATGCAGTAGTAACATCAAAGAAGTGACGTTATAAATATGGTGGTGGGTTCACCATGTGCTATTCCTTAGTGTATCAACAATGTCTTGAAATTCTCTATAAGAGTTAGCTTCATTTCAGAGTTGGCCCTAGCTTCAGGTTTGGTTTTGACTCTTGTTTTGGCTTTGAGCCTGGATTTTCATTTTTTGCCATTTTCAGTCATGTTTGCCTGCCTATTATGATCCCCCAGTTCTGACTTCTTGCCAGGCCTGGCTACATTTAAGTGGTGTTTATCATCTCCTGATCTTTTTTTCTACTTATAGCAATTTTCAGACACTCATGTCATGAATTGTGGAAAACATTTGAAGAAGGGGTGGGCAATTGGGGGGGCTCCATATGATTAGAAAGCTGCAGTTCAAAATAATATAAAGATGATTCACAGTTCATTTAAAATTGCAACATATCATAATGCTGTATACCACAGCCTACAATTATAACTCCCTCTTCATAAAATGAACTTGAATAAATTTCAACCAGCAGGAAACAGTAAAGGTTAGTAATGCCATCCTCCATCTTTCTCTTTCTGCCATAACAATAGCATTCATTAAAAGCATTGCACTTCTTTTTGTTGACATTTTTATAAATATAAGGCTTTGCTTTGAGTAAAAAATGTATTGTCATCAGGTTCATTTCAGATTTATTTGCATGTGTAAATAATGCAAAGAAATTCATATCTGCACCTTGGATCAATACACACCAGGCCACCGTTCTGAACCACATAATTTAGGTTATGTAAAATATAACATCACAAAAATGTAATAGGCTGTGATGAGCAAAACAGCTGAGTTTCCTTTTGTGAAATTGACTCCAAAATTCGTTTCCAAAACTCACAGAAGGAGGCAGCCTGGTGGCCAAAGTCTCCAGGACTCTGACTGTGTCTGGCTTGTCTGCCTCCTTTCCTATAATCTGGCCGTGGTTCTAAATTTAGCTGATGGGCAGAGATTATTGTTTTTCATTTATGTTAATTAGTTTCTAATTTGTTTTTGATGTATTTGAACAAATCTGTATCCTCATATGTAATAATTCTCTATTTAGTGAATGGTATAAACTATCCTTCTATTTTGGCTTGAGAGATGTTGTGGGACTCTGTGCCTGTGCTTGGTGAGGAGCGCTGTGCAAGAACAAAGTAGTTTGTATTATTGTATTTTATTTCTCAGGTAGCAATGATACAGTAGATTGGCCATCAACTCAGTGAAGAGGACTACTGGTATTCTGTTTTGTGTGTTGAATTTACCCATTTCTTGACACGCATTGCACATCCAACCCACCTGGAAGGTCTCTCTGAAGATTTCTTCCATTTTGTTTTTCCCTAGGAGATTTCCTTTTGGAGTTCTTTTTTTGTCTTCTTAGAGAGTCAATGCTGGGTGGATTGTTAAAAAACAGAGCCTTTTAAAGCCCAGTGAGAGATTTCTTGTGTGATTTTGGGCTATACAAGAAATAAATTGTTGTCGTTTCACATGTGATTTTTTTTCAACTGGAAAAACTCACTAAAAAAGTTTTTTTTGTAATTTTTTTTAATTGGTGGAAAGAAAGATACTACTGCTCCTTGAGAGCTTGGTAACACTGTACACTCCTTTTAGACCTGTAGAATTCTCAGAAAAGAGTCCAAATGAAAATAAACAGGGAAAGTGTTGTTTGGAAATTGTACATGGCACAACACAATCTATGATGAGACCAAAAGACTTATTACTCCTAGGCAAAATCCATATTAGATGAAAAGAAAATGCTATAGTGGCAGTCTTTGGAGAGATCCCGCTTTTACAAGTGCTTTTTAAAATTTGTACATGAAGATAAAATGCCCCCCAATTAGCCCCAGTGCAATCCTGCTGCCTAATGGGAATGGTAGTCCCTGGCAATGCTCTAAGGTCGCAGATGAGATGAAAATGGAAATGGAAAATGGTTCAGCGATCTGTGACTCACGTATCCCTTAAAATACAACAGTAAAGTGGAAAGTAAGTTGTCACTGTATATTTTAAAGCAAGAGGGGCAAGTAAGGAGCCATCTTTCAGACTGCCAAATATTTTTAGCAGTGACAGTACTACCACATTTCTACAGCTGTTTTACAGTTTTAACATATGTGTGTTAATGCATTGTTTTATAAAAACATCATCTATACTAATAAAAGGCAAAGCCCTCACTCACTCACTCACTCACTCACTCACTCACTCACTCACTCACTCACTCACTCACTCACTCACTCACTCACTCACTCATCACTTATTCTCCAACTTCCCGGGTAGGTGGAAGGCTGAAATTTGGCAGGCTCATTCCTTACAGTTTACTTACAAAAGTTAGGCAGGTTTCATTTCAAAATTCAAAGCGTAACGGTCATAACTGGAACCTCTTTTTTTGTCCATATACTGTAATGGACTGCAGCTCGCTGCCCGTGGGAGGCGGAGTTGCGTATCGCGTCATCACGCCTCCCACGTAATCACGTGAACTGACTGTGAACGCAGTACGTAGAAAGCAAGGAAGAGCCCCAAAGAGCGCTGAAGAAAACATTCATTACACAATTGAGAAGGCAGCGAAACAATAAGAAGCGAGCGAGTGACGCATACAAGCATATTCATCAGTGCAGCTAAGGCGGAAACAAAGCACGGTGTAAACCGTAAGTTTAAATTAAGTTTGGCAAGATTGCTTTTCTCTTGTACAACTATACGTTGCATTCTCAACAGTAAGCTTGCAGGACTTGGTCATATTACAACCGGAGTGCTGAACTGACAACGTGGTATACAAAGAGAACTATAACAATCGTAATAAACGAACAATAAAACAGCGGAGAACCCGTGGATTAAATAAAAAGGCTGCTTCCTTGGCGAAGCAAGGAAAAAGGATGGCCTTATATGGCGTTCGTTTATAAAACAGCGGAGAAGCTGTGTAAAGACTGCTTCACAAAAAAACAGCAGAGCGCCTTATATGATCAGGCAGTCAGCTAAAGAAGGGAATCAATAAATAACTATAATCGTAATAAACGAACAAAAAATAGCGGAGAATCCGCGGATTACATAAAGGAAATGGGTACCTGAACAGAAAAGTGAGTCTCAAATACCTACACAATAACTATAACAATCGTAATAAACGAACAATAAAACAATACAGAACCGCTAAGCAAGGAGAAAGGACGGCTTTACATGGCATTCGTTTATAAAACAGCGGACAGGCTATGTAAAGGCAGCTTCACAAAAAAACAGATCCTTAACAAATTGTTATTGGTATATTTTCCCTCAATTTAAAAAGGTTTTCTTTTCTTCTTAATTAAAATTTAAAAGCAATACTTCACCGCTGCGAAGTGTGGGAATTTGGCTATATGCAGTGAGTGTGTACGCCTGATGAGCCCAGAATTAGGGCGAAACACGTGTCGCGTACTCTTTGCATTATTTGACAGTAAACTATTTTCAACCATTCTATGATCTGCTTCTCACAACTGAAGGCACTGTGGCGGATGTTAGCTGACTTGGTGGCCAACCATAAGCGTTACCTGATAGGTAACCACCCATACAATCAGATTGTGATTCAGACTACGAATGCCATGAATGTAATTACCCCGATCTACATGCTGTCAAATAAGCGAACCACACGCCATGGCGCAATGTTAGGGGCTTCGCCTCTAGCGCTGACGTCCGAGGTTCGATTCCCATAAGGGAGTGCAGTGAGTGTGTACGCCTGATGAGCCAAGAATTAGGGCGAAACACGTGTCGCGTACTCTTTGCATTATTTGACAGTAAACTATTTTCAACCATTCTATGATCTGCTTCTCACAACTGAAGGCACCGTGGCGGATGTTAGCTGACTTGCTGGACAACCATAAGCGTTACCTGGTAGGTAACCACCCATACAATCAGATTGTGATTCAGACTACGAATGCCGTGAATATATATATATATATATATATATATATATATATATATATATATAAATATATATATGTAGATATGTGTATATATATATATATATGTGAATGTATGTATGTATGTATATATGTATGTCTATATTTATATATATATGTGCATATGTATATATATATGTGTATATATATATATATGTAGGTATGTATATATTTATATGTATATATATGTACATATGTATATATATATATATATGTAGATATGTAAATTTGTATATGTATATATATGTATATGTAGATATGTGTATATGTAGATATGTATATATATGTATATATGTATATGTATATATATGTTTAAATAACCTCTTTAACACACTACTTCTCCACTGCGAAGCGCGGGTATTTTGCTTGTATTTTTATATTAATTGATCAGCTTCCATTTTTTTCTTATACTCTCTCTATTTGCATATGTACCGTTTAGTATTTTTGTCCAGTTTTATACTTTACGTCTTTGAAGACAACTCTCTCAGCGTTTGCCTTTACTCCTCCTCATGCGTCTCACACACTGAATAATCAGATTGCTCTGATGGACTGGACACACAGACCTTAGGATTATATTATATAGTGAATTGGAAAATGACTATAAGAAAGCATATATGCAATATTAATAATTAATAGGCACAAGAAAGTCCATCTTTGTCCTACAATACAGCAAAATGAACACAGACTATCCAAAAAGAAGAAAGTTCACCTCTGGGCCATCTGTCTCCAGCCTTCACATGTTTTTTCCTCCTGTTGGAGCTGTCCTTCAGCACTCTTACAGACTTTTCCTTTGTTTGCATTGACATATCAGCACCTTAGGGAATGTCTTGAAGTTAATATGCTACATATGATAGCCAGTAATATTTTAATACATTTTTGTGAAGTGTCTTTGGAGAATATTTAACTGAATTTAGTACATTTCAAATCAGGTAAATGATAAATTATAGCAAAGTCCTAATCCATATCTTTTATATACCCCCCTTTTACTCACTTCAACCCAAAGTAGAGAAATTGGAAGAAATAAAATAATATACATAAAAACCTTCTGGAAAGATTTAAAAATTAAATAAATAAATAAAACAAGGTTTTGCAGCTATGCATGAAATGAGTAATGAAGAATGGTATCTATCAAAGTCCACAGATTTTATAAAATATCTCAGTAAGCCCTCTGTGAATTTTATCTTTTCAAAACAGAGGTGATACAGGACATCCCTAAGAAAATAAGAAGCAAAATGAAAAGTGTGATACTTCCAGGAGAGCAAAGCTAAGCTGCATACTCCCAAATATCACTGTATTAAAGCGGGCATTGAACAATAGACCTCCTTCCAGCATAACCCCAGTGAGACTTAGTGTATGTAAGGTTCAAGATCAACTGAGACACCAAGAGCATCAGACAAGAGAGCAACTATATTAAGTTACTGGAATGTTAAAGACAATAGCAACTGCTAACATTGCGACTATTGTTCTGCCAGCATAAGGACCTTGAGTAAAAAGAAAGAATCCTTACATTAAAAAAATGGTGTAAACCCGGGAAATCAAATAACTAAATAACCAAGATGTAATACAAAACTCATATTAGTTTTGATTTTACAGTTTTTGATCTTTATCTTTTTTCTGAAATACAATTTTCTTCATTATACTTACAGGTTTTGGTGTTTTAGGACTCAGAGCATTTAGAGATATATACGATATGGCCAAAGGTTTGTAGACATCTCACCATCAAACCTATATGAGCTTTTTGGAAATCCCAATCCGAAAACCATGTGTATTAATATGGAGTGGTCCCCCCTTTGTGGCTATAATAGCTTCCACTCTTCTGGGAAGGTCCACAATATTTTGAAGTGTGTCTATGGGAATTTATACCCATTCTGCACCAAATGAGCATTTGTGAGGTCAGGTACTGATGTTGATTGAGAAGACGTGGCTTGTATTCTGTGTTCCAGTTCATCCCAATGGTGTTCATAAGGGTTGATATCAGGACTACAGTATGACCAGGCCACTCAGGTTAGACCACACCAAACCCGTTAAACTATGTCTTTGTGCACAGGGACCATGAAGGGACCACTGTTACCAAAATGTTAGAAGCACACAGTTGTGTAAAATGTCTTTGTATGCTGTAGCATCAACAATACCCTTCACTGGGACCAAGGGGCCTAGTTCAAACCATGAAAAACAAAGTCATAATGTTATCTCTCTTCCACCAAACTTTATAGCAGACACTATGCAAGTTGGTATGGTATCCACCAAACCCAGATTCATTCATCAAACTGCCAGACAGTGAAGCTTGATCAATCACTCCAGAAAACACATTTCCACTGCTCCAGAGTCCAGTGGTGGAGTGCATCTTACACTTGACTTTGTGCATAGTGATCATAGGCATGTGCGCAGCTGTTTGACTATGGAAACCCATTTTATGAATCTCCAGACGCTCAGTTCTTGTAATGATGTTGCTTCCAAAGGCAATTTGGAACTATGAGTGATGCAAGAGCATAGACAATTTTTATGTACTATGAACTCAAACACTTGATGGCCCTGTTCTGTGAGTTTCTGTTGTCAACCAGAACTGATCTAGCAGGCAGAGATTTCACTTATGGATTGCAGCAAAGGTGGCATCCTATGACAGTGCCATTGTCACTGAGCTCTTCATTACGACTCAATCTCCTTCCAATGTTTTGTCAAAAGTGGCCATATGACTATGCGCTTAACAGTGAAACGCCTCAACTAATTTGGACGGGTGTCCACATACTTTTGGCCATGTTGTGTATATATATATATGAAAGTTTTCGATATATCTATTCTCTAAAGCAATGAAATCCTGCCTTTTGAGTTTGGAGCAAAGCTGCCAGGGGAAGCCTATTCAGAGTATTCAGACCATTGAAGATGGCAGGTCTGGCTTTTTGTGAGTTTTTTGAGTGGCAGGAACATAACGATGGATTCTGGTTAGCAACAACCATAACAAATGTGCAAAATAGCATCACCAAGTGAAAGAAATTGAGACACAAAATAATAACATCAAAAACCATAAAAAATAACTCAAAAGGAAGCAAATTCCCAAAAACAGGATGTAGAAACATAATTTGCACTTCAATAAACCCAGAGTTTCATAATAATTGCATCTGTTTGTTATCAATATAAACAAATGCTTTGATCATATTTTTTTTTCTTTCATTTCATCTGCTCGGTGTTAGTTTTCCACATTGCTTTTATCTGTTTGAGGCTTCAGTTCTTTCTGTGATGTTAAACCATACCTCATGAATGATGTCACTTGTGTGTCGTTTCTGATCTCTGATCTCAGTCTTTAGTATGCAAGATGGCATTTTATTAAAGGACTCATCTGATTTAAAGAATAAGTCAGTTTGATGAATAGTGTGGTCTTCATGTGAGTGTGCTTCCACCTCTACAACAGGTTCAATCCATGAAAAGATGTGAACAACCTTTACTAAACAAACATGCAGCACAAGCCCAAACATCTCAAGAATCAACGGGAGAATGAAAGTTCCTGCCTATAAGACAGTATGTGAAAGAGAAGAAAAGCTATTTTCGCTTTCTTGTTTTCCTCCAATATATTGTTTCTCAACTATAATTTTGCTGAAACTTTGATCTTCGGTGGATTTTCTTGTCCTAAATCTAGCTTTCATATCTAACATTTCCCATCCAACATAATACTTTGAAAGTCTGAGGTATCACTTCAATTGTAGTATAATCAGATTGTTTTTATGAGACCTATTTAGTAACAGTAAAAATGTTGTTCTTCCAATTAGTTGTCATTTGCACTGCCTTCCCTATCTGGTTATCACCTTGAACAGGTTTATAATAATTGTTTCAACCATTTCTCTTGCATTTCAGGGAACATTCACACAAGTCATCCACCCTCACTTGTACAATTCCAATTTAGAAATGCCAGTTAGGTTCACTCACACATTTTGGAATATAAGATGAAACCAAAGCAAAGGTAGAATATACTGTACCATGTAGACATAGGCTGAAATTTAAACTCTGATCTCACAACCCTGATAACTCCACAATATAATTCTACTTCTTCAAGTGTTTGCTCTCAAGAGGCAAAAACTCCAGTTCATGTCAATTACAGGGAAAATAAACTTTCACAGTCCTTGAAAAAAAATCAAACTTTCATTGACCTACACCAACTGGCCACCAACCCCCTTGTTCGGTATTCATCATTATGATATTCATCATTATGGTGCAAAGGGCCAGAAGGAATCAGCCCCATGGTGTTGGAAACACGTACTGCCCAGCTTTGTAAGGTCCTTTAGCACCTGTTCTCTCTTTCCTTGTATTTGCAGAAGTTTCCCCAGCTGAATATCTGGATCCTCTGCAGTTTGACTATCAGGCACATATAGGTGTGGATGATGCTCCCATCTCCATGCTCCACAGAACCTACTCCCACTTGGACAAAGCCAGCACCACACAGTCAGGATAATGTTCTTTGACTTTTCCAGTGCTTTTAACACCATTCTGTCTCATCAACTGGAGAAAAAACTCAAGGCTTTGAATGTTGATGCTCCCATAATCTCCAGGATTATGGACTACCTGATGAACAGACAACAGTGTGTGAGACTGAGGAACTGTGTGTCAGAAATGGTGGTGTGTAATACTGGAACACCTCAGGGAACTGTCCTGTCTTCCTTCCTGTTCACCCTTCACACAACAGACTTTCAGCACAATACCACCTACAGAAACGTTCAGTTGACTCGTCCATCACAGGCTGCATTAAGTCAGTGTACAGGAAGGTTGTGGAGGACCTCATCTTGTGGTGCAGGGACAACAACCTGCAACTCCACATCAGCAACACAAAAGAGCTTGTGGTGAACTTCCAATGTGCCAAGATGCATCCGAGAGCAGTCATTATTCAAGGGGAGGACATGAAAGTGGTGAAAGAGCTACAAGTACATTGGGGTTCACATGAACAACAAACTGGACTGGTCTGACAACACAATGGTGCTGTACAAGAAGGGCCAGAGTGGACTGTACTTGCTAAAGAAGACTCAGGTCTTTTGATGTGTGCAGAAGGCTGCAGGAAAAGTTTTATCAGCCTATAGTAGCCAGTGTGGTGTTCTACCCTACAGTCCCTAGGTAGGAAACCTGAACTCAAAAGAAGCACAATATCTGAACAAATTTATCAGGGAAGCCTATTCCATCACAGGGCGAACCCTGAACTTGACATGGAAAAGAGGATGATGGCAAAATTGGATGCCATCATGAAAAATCCCCTCCATGCCCTCCTGGGGCACTCTCTTGGAGCACTTTTAGCCACAGGCTCATTCCACCACAGTGTGCTAAGAAGAGTATCTCCATGTATTTTCTGCCCACTGCTATCAGGCAATTCAATGCTTCCATTGTTAAATTTATTTTTATTAATTGATTGATTGGGATCTTATTATGTGTTCTGGGAGTCTGTATCCTTGCTTTTTATGTTTCGGTTGCTGTATGCATGTGAATTTCTCCATAAAGTTTATCTAAACTAAACCTCTGTTAGTGTGGTGGTCTATCCCTACCTTGATGTGGCAAAGCCAGGAGAGACTAATAAAGAAATAATGGCAGTAGTGCATCACTGCAGTGTGACAACAGCCGGATCAGAATGAAAATGGATCACTACTAGTTAAAGGTCTTGTCTTATCTGGGATTTTCCTGTGGACCCCTTTTTTATTCCACAGAACAACAACATCACCTGGAATCTGTCGAGCGCCCAGATGTCAACATGTGTGTCTTTGTGTTGAATTATACAGTTTTCTGATGGCTTTGGCATCATCTGACCCTTTACAGGGTAAGCGAGGTATAAGATGAATAAATGATTGAGATGACTGATAGGAGTTAAAAAATAAAAAATAGTTAATTTGTGTCCATTCCTCTGCAATGACATAAAGTAAACCAAGTTGAAGACTTGACTAAAATGGTGTGTGTTCTGTTGTGTGACTAGCACAAGGTTCATGGCCCAGACAATAATGACAACTATATCCACTCTTAAGAAATGAGCAAAACTGGGCACTCAGAGCAAAGCAATTGAAAATTCCTTGGCAGAGCAGAAAAATGTGGATGCCATCACCTTCCATTAGATAAAACGAATCATTCATCTGTGTATATATATATATATCTTTATTTCCAATTATTTAAAAACTACTATTAAGAATTTTAAAAAGAAAGGTTATGTCACTTTACAAATATAGTTTGTGTGTTAAACACAAGTCCTTTCCAAATCAAACAGAGATGTTTAAAGAAATAACATAAAAAAATAATACCATCTTTCCCTATTATGGTAGTCTTTGTTATTTAATTTATAATGATGCAATCAGAAATTGGCAACATTTTCCCAGAAAAGGTATAACTCTTTGAACTTTGAAAACTAATGTTGAATTCCTATCTGCAGATGTAACTGGGCTCAAAAAGTAGTTGGCATTGGACTGCATATATTGTGTCTTTGTAAATCAAACACGCGTTTGAGTCACAGAAGAAAGATGTTTAGTGACCCGATATACGGTTGAGGCTGATACACTAAACTTTGAACAGCTATTGGGGATAATTGCAGCTTTTTGCACCAGTTAACATTTACTAACTAAACTTGTGTCTTTATGTGTAACCTGAGCATTGGATGGTAGATCAGAATGTCACCTGGAGGGAGCTGAGTCAGGTTGTGTTGGTCAGTTGGTTTGTTCTTAAATAAATCCATAACAAGCCTCTACAGTACAACAGGTTTCAAAGTTATGTGTTTAGTCAAAGATAGGCTAATTATGAATTAGGTAAGGAACTGGAACCATTTAAACCAAATGCATTCCTTTACATGGAGGAAGTGGCTTTTCTGCAGTAATGGCCAGTAAGGCCAATGCTACCAGATGTCATTCAAAATAAGTTGTAAGAGCCAAATCCTTTAAGCTAATGCAATGGCAAATGTACGTTAGTTTTTGCTTAGTTTGAACATGAACATAATGTAGCTTTATTCTAGATAATGGAAGATTCTCTTCCATCCCATATAAGTTAAAGGTAATGGAATGTTCTTAATGTTAGTTTTGTGTGACAATAGAATAGACTGAAGTTAATCAGCTAGAAAGAAACCTGAACTGTTAGTCAGATAAGCATTAAGGGCATATAGTTTTCTGACTGTATTTACATATGTGCGGTGAATGAGAAAACAAATAGAAATCTTAAGAAATATAACCTAGATATTTACCACTGACGAGAAGTTTCCTTTTTTTCCTTGTTTTGCATGTAGATGTCTGCTTTCCAGACCTTGTTGGCATGAAATTTTTGCTTATTTATCAGATATCCTTAAAATCACAATATTTTCTAATCTTATACAGCAGCAACCTCCAATCTTTTTTGCACAATGGACTGGTTTCACATAAGAGGATTTTCCTCAGTCTGGCCATTGCACATGCATAATAAAACATAATAAAGTGCATAATAAATACAACTCACCATAATACAGAATCAGTGGGAGCTCTGAGCTTGTTTTCCTGCGATGAGGTGGTCCTATCTAGGGGTGATAGGAGACAATGACACCCGAAGTGTGTTCCTTATGTCTAGTCTACTCTGTAATTCCGTATTGGTTGCTGTCACTGCAGAAAACCCTACTTCACAAAGATAGGATGTTGGAAACGGAAGCAGGGTTTTCATTGCTTTTGTGGTGAGCTCAGGCTTTTCTGACTTGATTTTAATGCAGAATGTCAGCAGAGTTGAAGTTGTCTCTAACATACTTTTAAGCCCACCATCATTTGAAATCTCAAGCAGTTGATCTTCTTCCAGCACTGAGAAGAGTGATTCACCTGGTGCACCCATTTCTTCCCAGTTTGTGGGTCTTTTGTGGTTGGGAAGTAATGCTCAAACTATTAAAAAAGCAAAGATAGATGACCATACGCCACTGGAAGAACGAAGGCCCAGGCTCAGTCTCTTCCAAAATCCCTGCTAATGTTTAAAATTTATCAAATATCCCTGTGTTCACTCACCGTTCCCCACAGTTCCAGTTTGGCTTTGAATCCTGCCAACCTGAAGACAGTTGTTGATCTACCCTGAAATGACAGATTAGGTTCGTTGAGCAGGTTTAATATGTCACACAAGTAAGAGAGTTTTGTGATTCGTTCTGTGGTACTGAATTGTAATTCCAAAGAAGACTGTTTTTCTAAAAGTAATCTCTGAAGCGGCTCTCGTAACTCAAGCATTCTGGCCAGTGATCTACCTCTACAAAGCCATCAAAGACATTTGTGCTCTACATCCATCTCCACACAAAGCTGCTCAAACAGACGCAAGTTAAGGGCATGTACTTTGATGTGGTTAATTTATTAGTAGTCAAAAATTTGATAGAGGCAAATGTGGGAAAGAGGCACAGACTGAAGGGGAGATGGTCTGGCCATTTAAATCAAAAGCACCCTGCAGACTCCAATAGTCAATAAAATGTAACTAAAATAGAAATAAAAAGTTTTTCATTCTTTCTGTGTTGCCCAGAATCAAATGATCCACGGCCCAGCACTGGTCTGTGGCCCGGTGGTTGGGGACCGCTACTCTACAGCACTGTTTGGGGTAATACACAATGGGATGTTACTACTTATTAAACTGTCAAGAATAATAACTCACATTAAACTGCTCCCATGCTATCTTATTTGGGTCAGACACTCCTTCCCCACTCCTTTTCACTTTCTTTGCTCTGTTGAGGTTAGGAGTGTTTGATTTGAATAAATTATATTAATACATGTTGTACTGATTTGTAATTTAGGATTAAGAAAATATACCTTAAAAAAGTCTATATAAATAATTTTTTATTTAATGTGGGGTTGCTTGGATGTTAAGGGCTCTGGTAGGATGGGAGAGGGGAGGCTAAAGTCTTACGGACTCAAGGCAAGAAAGAGAGACACCCTGTCAGCAGTGGGCAGCAACCCCAGTATGCATGCTGCATATCCTGGAAGGGCATTCAACAGGGCAGCAACAGAGAAGGGGAGAGAAGCAACTTGGTTTCATATCTCAGCCAGGGTTCCTCTGTTTTGTTTATGTTGATTATGTTCATCTTTCTTTAGTTTAGGTTTTGCCTTTACTTTGTTCAGATGTTTTGTTGGTGGTCCCCCAAGAGGCGGGCTACCTGCAAATCACCATCAAGAACTGCCTTCCGCCCTATAAATCTGGAAAGTCTTCCACATTCCTGACAGTTCATTTTGAACATGCTAGGGAGTTGGTGACTTTGCTTGTGTTTTTTGATTTATTGGATTTCTGGATTTTTGAAACATATTGCTCTTTTTTTGTCTACATTTCTGGATTACTGTTTTGAGACTTGTTTGCCTCAGAGTTCCTTAGGGGTTTGGGCAATTCCTTTGCTTCATGTGCTCCACTGAGCTTTGTTGTTATTGAAGAGCATTTTTTGAAAAATAACTTTTTATTTTATACAGATTTGGTGTTTGCCCTTATTACTAGCTGGGGTTTCACAGTGATATCCCCCTCTAGTAGGCATTTTTGGAAGTGCTTTTGAATTTGTTGGGATTTATATGCTTTGGGACTGTTTGTGTGTGACACTTGAAGGGAAGAATAAAGCACCTACAGAGAAGAATCCCACTCTACTCTATGCACATGGCAATAATGATTGTATAAACTTAAATAGATCCCTCAAGATGATAGAGACCACTTAACCCATATTCTGATAGGGATACCTAACCCTCTCTTTACAGTAAGGCCAGGAATGAAAACATTTACTTGCCAGAAGATGGCACACTGTCCCATTAGGCAACTGTTATGACATAATCCCAAAGGAGAGGCATCAAAAGTCCATGCCACAAAGAATTTTGATTATTAAAAGTACATTTATCAAGTTAAGAAAGCTCAAAAATACTCAAAAACCAAAAAAAAAAATACAAAACGATACAAATATATATAAAAAAAGTCAAAAGTCAAGATTCAGAAAAAAACACTAACTACAAAATTTTAAAAAAGCAAGGAAAGGAATTAAGGAAGATAAATTAAATTGCAAAAATTAAAATTAATTTAGTTAATATCTATTACAAAGCCAAAGTCACAAAAAACAAATACCAGTGACCAAAAATCCAAAGCTCTTGTTGTTTAAAGGTATGTTGTTAAAAATAATTCTTTCCAGTTTTAAAAATTTCAGTATGGGTTTCCATGTACCTTATGCTGTTAAAATTTAGAACATTTTGTATTTTGATGAGCTACTTGAAGACATAAAGTGATTTACCATCTGAAAGATTTTCAGCAGTGTGCATTTAAGTGCAGTGTTTGTGTCTTTCACATTAACATCCCTGCACCATTAATTTGAATGTGATGTTTATTTGCAATGAGGTATGTATTCGTGCAAATACAGAATATATATGTTTATATATAAATATGTATAAAGCATAAACAGTTGAGACGTCATACGGTGCACCCTGTTTAACGGCAGGTTGTTGTGCCAAGGCATAAAAGCAAAAGTTGAATTTTTGGACAGGTTGGTCAATGTAGGTACGTCATATTTGCCTACGTTTGGCAAGACAGGTTCTCCAATAGGTCATGGGGCAAAAAGGGTAGAACTTCCGTTTGGATCTGGGGAAAAGAGAGAAAGGTATAAGAAACAGTGCTGACTTGTGTACCAGGGTGGAATTACAGTTATTTCATATATTGTCATGCACATGCACATGTGCATGGCAAGTAGCTTAAGGGTTAGCACTGTGGACTAATGCCTTCTCTCTTTCTCCCACTGCAAAACTGAAGACTGAAAGTCCTCCGTGACTGACGTCACTTCCATTTTCTGCCCTCCTGGACCCGCCCTTTCCTGCCGAGACATCACATAACCCCAAACCTGCCATCTTGCTAAACAGTTCAATTCTGAGCTCCTATCTATTAAGACGTAATCTGCAACTTGTTGTGTGTGTTGTTATTTTCAACCTTTTCAAGTTACGGGGTCACCAAGGTGGTGCCCCAATTCTTTAATATCGTTGTGTCCCCTGTTTTACAAAATAAATATACAACACTATACTAACACTAATAAATAACATGTACTGTACAGTACAGTAATCCCTCCTCCATCGCGGGGGTTGAGTTCCAGAGCCACCCGCGAAATAAGAAAATCCGCAAAGTAGAAACCAGATGTTTATATGGTTATTTTTATATTGTCATGCTTGGGTCACAGATTTGCGCAGAAACACAGGAGGTTGTAGAGAGACAGGAACGTTATTCAAACACTGCAAACAAACATTTGTCTCTTTTTCAAAAGTTTAAACTGTGCTCCATGACAAGACAGAGATGACAGTTCAGTCTCACAATTAAAAGAATGCAAACATATCTTCCTCTTCAAAGGAGTGCGTGTCAGGAGCACAGAATGTCACATAGATAGAGAAAACAATCTCTAGCAAACAAATCAATAGGGCTGTTTGGCTTTTAAGTATGCGAAGCACCGCGGCACAAAGCTGTTGAAGGCGGCAGCTCACACCCCCTCCGTCAGGAGCAGAGAGAGAGAGAGATAGAGAGAGAGAGAGAGACAGAGTTTGTTTTTCAGTCAAAAATCAATACGTGCCCATCGAGCTTTTAAGTATGCGAAGCACTGTGCAGCATGTCGTTTCAGGAAGCAGCTGCACAAAAGATAGCAACGTGAAGATAATCTTTCAGCATTTTTAGACGAGCGTCCGTATCGTCTAGGTGTGCGAACAGCCCCCTTGCTCAATCCCCATACGTCAGGATCAGAGAAAGTCAGCACAAGAGAGAGAGAAGAGTAAGCAATCTAGCTTCTCAGCCATCTGCCAATAGTGTCCCTTGTATGAAATCAACTGGGCAAACCAACTGAGGAAGCATGTACCAGAAATTAAAAGACCCATTGTCCGCAGAAATCCGCGAACCAGCAAAAAATCCGCGATATATATTTAAATATGCTTACATATAAAATCCGCGATGGAGTGAAGCGCGATATAGCGAGGGATCACTGTATATATGAGCATGTTGTTACAGTGCTGTGTTTTAATTATTGCAATTTTGTGTTTTATTTTAAGTATATTTGTGCAGTGTGCTATATAAATTAAATTGAATCAACAAAAGTCACAATTCAGGCTAATTATAAATATGTAGACTGAATGTAGAAGTGGGATGACACAAAGTACAATCAAAGAATTTAGCAACAAAGTACTTGATATTAAAATGTTAGTTAAATGAAAATGAAAGAGAGCTGACACACAAGAAAATAAACCCTGCTTCGAAATTTTTTTGTTAGACTTTTTGTGCGGTCACCTGTTTTATTTTTAGTGTGCTTTCTATTTAGAGTTTCTGTTTTCTAGTGCATTCACATGGCTTTCCTCCAGGAACTCTGGTTTCACGCCAATATCTCAAGACATGCTGTTAGGACTCAAAACTAGACTGATGCACAAGAGGTTTTGTGTGTGTGTGTGGATGGGTGGACATTTGTGTAAAATTTATCTTGTCAAGAGGCTGGTTCCTGTTGGTGGTGAGATATACTGCACGTCTGCATGACTATAATGTTGAAAAAGTGGGTCCAGGAAACTCATCGATGAATGTCAGTACTCCTTTCACAATGCTATTTTCTGGAGGATACTAAAGTCTTCATTTAAACAACAGACTATGTGCTAAGCTAATGCGCTCCAATAATTTAATAAAGACATTCAGCTTGGTGCTGCATTTATCATTTCACCATTTTATATGGATGACTCAACATGTTTCTGTGTTATTTTACTACAGACTTAATAATCTGTCTGGTTTCTTTCCAAAAAAAGTCTAATGCCTCTTTACAAAAATAGTGCTGGTACTTTGAACCAGTTCCTTACATAGACAGTGGTGACATGTTTACCATAAATTACTGATCTGATTACTATGGTGCAGCCTGATTCAGCAGAGCGCTGCCTTATTTACATTAGTGACTGTCTCTCCTCACCGTACAGCAGTGCTCGGCAGGCAAAGCATGCAGGTTCAACTTTCCAAATATGTCCAAAAGTGTCAATTTGATATTGATCAGAGACAGCGATGCTAAATTTTGCACTTATTATAAACTAACGACTTTTAATTTTCCATCCAATTAGTCCCTGAACTCTTAAACAGCTCAGCACTCAGATTTTAACATCAGGAAACCACATACTTTCAAAATCTGCCCTTCTACTACACAGAAAAAAGACTTACATGTATTCTGCATTTAAAGTAAGTTCTAGCAAAGAATAAGAACTTGATTTGGATGTTGCAGGAAGAGTAACATCTGGAAAGATGTAGTAACATCTGGAAAGGCCACTGTGGTGCAATATTCATTGTTCCACTCATACCACCTATGCAAGGATTCATCGAAAGAATCCACCATACAACAGTCTCACAGTGTTAATTGCAAATACAGTTTACAGCAGAAGATGGAAAGACCATATTTGTTGAAGAGCGACCAGGACATAAGACATGGGAAGATGTCTGTGTTGATACAGAAAAAGAGCAAGTCATTAATGCATAAACCTATTGCACAGCAAATGTGCATGGATAAGAGCCATGTAGCTTCTTTTTCATATGCTTATGTTCTGTAGTTATAATTTGTGTCTTCCTAGCCATACATGTGAGTTTGCTCTTCTGTACAAATAACTTAAAAATAACTTTGCTTTCTTGGGTTAATATTTTCACAGTTTCAATCATCTTATTGAGGCAAACACTTTAGAGTAGACAGGGTGAAGGCAGATCATTCAGTTGCATCCTCTTCTCATTGCAGCAGGCAAGCACAAGACAAATCCAGATGTTTCTCCTATACTGAAAAAGGCAGCTTATTTTATGTGAGGGATCAGAAGATGAAACATAAATGCGAGTCAGGCCTAATCCGATAACCAAAAAAAAACATGTCAAACCAAAAATCATATCTCCAAAATTTGTTGTCAAGAAACGAATCCAAAGATTCTTTAAGCCAGAACTAACTTGTTTACAATCTATTGTCTGATAACCCAGGAACCCTAGGGGCTGGCATTTATACTGTCGAGTCACAGGTATTACACATCTTGCTTCTCAAGCTGGTTGTATATAGACATCAGCCCACAGGATGGCAGTATCTGTAATGAAAGCAAAACAGAGTTGGAAAAGTCATCCATCCATCCATCCATTATCCAACCTGCTATATCCTAACTACAGGGTCACGGGGGTCTGCTGAAGCCAATCCCAGCCAACACAGGGCGCAAGGCAGGAAACAATCCCCGGGCAGGGCACCAGCCCACCAAAGTGGAAAAGACATCTTCAAAACTATTCCAAAAAATATTTGATGGGCAAGAATGAATTCTGCATGTTTCAAACTTATATTAGAAGTGAAAAGGGAATGAAAATTATGCAGAATAAGCTTGTAAAAAATTAATAAAAACCCTTAACTATGTCAAGGGGCATAGTTCCTAAAGTGAAGGTTCACAACACTGACCAAGAAGGTCATGGGGGAAGGATGAGAACTTCTGATTATGGTCATAAGCATGAGTGTTAAAATGGAAGAAGGGTAACAAAGGGCAGTTGTGTCATATTCATAACTAGCTGTGTAAGCCTGTGCTGTTAAAAGCATGGGGTCCTTGAAACTATTGAAATCATCAGATAAAAAATTTAAATGTAGAGATGTCAGGTAGTTGAAAGGAACTACTCTGGGCATCTCTCTCCTAGGAGGTTTCGTGTTGCTGACGTGCTCACATCGCTTGTGCATTAGTGGTGGGAGGAAAAGCAAAAAGGATACCGTTTTGCTGATGTTAGCAGCTAAGCGACTTTTTCTTTCTTCTGAGGTTTCGTTTTGCTGACGTGCTTGCCTCGGATATGTTATTGGTGGCTAAGCAAGTTTTTCTGCTTCCTCGGAGGCGGAGCCCTTACCCCGACTCCACCTCTCACTTCCAGGCCGGACAGACACACATACTTCCACACGTAGATGTTTTAAATATAAGATAAGGAGAACAACAATTCTGAGCCTGAGAGACAGGTCCAATACACCCTAGAGTGGACAACGACTAGTCCAGGAGGCTTCAAAAGACCTTCATTAAGTCTTTCAATAAAAGAGTCTGAATGTCTCGATAGAAAGATATCAGAAGCAACACTTTTTTAATATCTGCTCTTGGCTTACCTGTATGTGAAATGATCTGGATTGAAGGCTGTAATTGAAAACGTCTTTGAAAATCAATCTAGTTTTGTCAGATTTTGCTGTACGAAGGCCAGCATAATTTGAATAATCGAGGGCTTAATCCAAGTGGAGTCAAACTGTGGAAGGACATTCCATAATGATATTCTAGTGTAACAGATCTCTGAAGTATTTATTGTCTTTGGCAGAAAAAGTGTGTACACTTTTTTTAGGAGAAATGTAGTCAGACAGGACTATGGCATTAGAGAAGTGGTTTCCAAGTTCAGTCTTGAGGCCCCACTGTGGCTGCAAGGGTTTTTCTTTCCAACCAGTTTGACAATCAATGAATTGTGTTTGCCTCTAATTCATTTCATTCTTTAACTGGCTGATCTTTTCTATCTTCTGTTTTTCTGCATTATGAAAAGAGCAGTAGTGTGAGATTTACCTTCATAAGAAATTTAGAAATGGTCGTATTTTTGCTATAGTTTTAAGATAGTATTTTTTCATTTTCTTATTAATTCACATTTTCTGTGGAGCTTCTTCCCTTAATTATGTCCTATGAAAAATGAACAAAAAAACAAAAATTGCAAACCTAAACCAAGCAAAAGTCATAAAGCAAATGCACTGAAGGAATGAAATTTAATTTTACTGAAGCACAACTATTTAGCAATTTGACAGTAAGTTAATAACAAACTTCAGATGACATCTTAATTTATCATGGCTGATTTGATGGCAATAGTCACATGGCACGCATAGAGATCAGACAAACAAAATGTTGGCGCCCATGAAATCTACAAATAAACTGCTCAAAAAATTATGGGAACACTTAATCATCACAGTCTAACACCAAGTCAATTGAGCTTCAGGGATATCAATCTGTCCAGTTAGGAAGCGTAAGTGATTTTGAATCAACTTCACCTGCTTGGTGTGAATGAAAGTGACAACACGTGCGCTGCAGAGGCAACAGCAAGGCAACCCCCAAAAAGGAACTGGTTTTGTAGGTGGTTGTCACACACAATTGCTCTCTTCTTATCCTTCCTGACCGATACTCTCTAGTTTTGTATTTTACTAGTGTCTTTGACAATATTGGTAGCAGGAGGCAGTACCTGCAGCTGATTCACATTGCACAAATAGCCCAGCTCCTCCAGGATGGCACATCCATACATGCTGTCACAAGAAGGTTTGTTGTGTGTCCCAGCACAGTCTCAAGAACATGGAGGAGATATCAGGAGACAAGATTAAGTGTTCCCTTCATTTTTTTGAACAGTGTACAAAATGGCAATAATCGTAAAAAAACAAATTCACAAGATGTCAATGAAATGACATCAAAAAATTTAAATCAAAAAATAATGCATTAAATTAAAATTAAAACTACATTTTAATGAATTCCTAACACACAAATCATTATAAGTATTATAAGTGGTGTAATTTCACTGGAGGCTTGGAGCTAAGCATTTCATGAAGCTTTTCCGTTAACACTGAGGAACAGGCAGCGCCTAGCTGAGCATGGTTCCTGTTTTTTTTATTTATTTCACCAAAGTTTCCTGGAACCATCTGTGAAATTTCTTTGCTTGGCTGAGTCCTGCTTCTTATGTTCAACCTCTGCCAGCCTGGAAATGCCTCAACAAGTCTGTAATGATATTGTGGTCACTGGATGATTTACTGCCTGTGTCATCAAGCAGATGACAAGCCATACCTGAAACTTTTTCTCTCTGCATGTGTCATTTTCAAATACAAGCTTTAATACTTAATAATTGTTTTGCTTCGAGGATTTTTGTTTTTCATGAATAAACGCATAATGAATGTACTGGATAAAAAAACAATACAAGCAGTTACGGATGGTGTAAAACATGACTTGGGAACTTTCATCCATAAAGAAGCATGGATTGTAGGTTAATAGAGTCATTGTTGTCATGTGTGCAGAGAACTGTGAAATTATTCCTTGTATGTGCTAATCAAACCCTCAGTCTGTAGAGTCATTGAACTGTGCAAAAAAGAGTTAAACGTCATCATCAGCCACCATGAATCCAAAAACAAGTACAGAGCCAGTGATGATTTTCTTGTGTTTTATAAATATGTTGAGTCCTTCATCTGCTGTGAAGTAAATAGATAGATAGATAGATAGATAGATAGATAGACAGACAGACAGACAGACAGACAGACAGACAGATAGATAGATAGATAGATAGATAGATAGATAGATAGATAGATAGATAGATAGATAGATAGATAGATAGATAGATAGATAGATAGATAGATAGATAGATAGATAGATAGATAGATACTTTGTCAGGGGTGAATGAGAAGAGGAGTACAGGGGTCTAGTGACCGACTTTGTGGTTCAGACCAATCACTGTTGAACATTTCCAAAACCAAGGAGATGATCATGGACCCACCACCGAGACCTGAAGGGGTTGATGTGGAGTGGGTCAAGACCTATAATGGACTGATCAAATCACAATGGCTCTGTTCATGAAGGGGCAAAGCCTGCTCTATTTTGTGAGGAGTATTTTCAAAGTAAAAGAATTTTTGGGACTTAAGCAAATAACAACCTTATTCTGAATTTTGGCTTTGTGTTTTAGTTAACATCTTGGTTGTGGTTATTAGATTTTCCAGCATTTCAATGCAAGTCCCTCCCCTGATGAATTTAGCAGTTGAGCTTGCAGAGCATCTGTTAACACAGCTCGGCAGTTCTTATCATCACACCGGACAGAAACTGCCACAGACTCTGTTCATATAAACTGTTATAAAGAAATAGCTGGACATTTCCAGTTGCTAAATCTTCAGTCTCCTGAGAGAAATAAAGCTTTTAAAAGATACTTCCTCTACCATAAAATTGCCCCTTTTGTTGTGTTTAAGATGAGGACTTGTCTTTGTAGACTTTTTCTGTCTCGTTCAGGACTTAGCCACTGGAGATCCCTGTTTCAACTTCTAAAGATGACATGATTGAATTCTAATGAGTCCTGCCTGCCTGAGGGAGCACCTGTAAAGCGCCACTTTCAACTTCCTTATGCCACTGTGTTACATCTGCTTTTCTGAGATCCTGCTTCTCGCATCCTTCACTTGAGTTCGGAAAAAGTGTGATGGTGCAAGTATTTAAAAACTCAACATCAAAAGTCTTTTAACTAGAACAGATCCCTCAGTTCTAAATTGTGTCAAATTTGCAGTTCTTGCCTTGTACATGTGGCTTTTCCTCCAACATCACCAAAGACATTTGTGTTAGGCTATTTGTTGATTCTAAATTTCTCAGTGAGTGTGAGTAGAAATGTTAATGGCATTATGTTTGGGAATAGGATTTGCAGTTGACAAGCACCTTGTCCGAGGCTGTTTCTGGGTGTGCAGCCAAGATTACCAGTATAGGTTCTGTCTGCCCACAATCCTGAATTGGATCAAGTATTTGTATGTATTTATGCACAACGGTTTGTTGTGGGTTTCACCCAGGAGGTTGTGACGGAAAGGCGCTATATGAGCGCCGACCCGACACTGACAGACACGGGAGGCACACTTATATAACAAATAAATGTTTAATTTCTATTTTTTCACCTGTGGGCAATGCCTTCCCCGTTCCCACAACACATTCCCCACAAGCACAACTCCACACAATACTTTTATATCTCCTATTCTTCCTCCACTCCTCCTCCGCAAGCTTCGTCCCCCTCCTCCTGACTCTGGCTTCTGGAGTAGTGGCTGCTGGCTCCTTTTATAATACACCCGGAAGTGCTCCAGGTGCTTGATAACTTCATTTCTGGCAGCACTTCCAGGTGTGGCAGAAGGACTGCCCATAAGGGCTCAGCAACTCCAGCTGCAGCACCCCCCGGCAGCGTCTATGGATCCCAACAGGGCTGCACCAAACTCCAACTCCCATGAAGCCCTGCGGGAGTCCGAGGCACCACTGCAACACAGGGGGGTTGCCATCTAGCATCCTGGGGGAGGTAATATACTGGCCACGCTTGCTCCCCTGGTCCTCTCAGTGTGGAAGCGTCCCGGCTGGGCAAGGGCCCAAGCCGCACACTACAAGGTGTTATTCTGAGACAAAGCTAGGCTAAGAGAGAATAGTCCAAATTCATAGTCAATAACCAGCAAGGATCAGAACCAAAGCTCAAAAATAAATTGAGCATCAAAGCCAGAATACAATTCAAAGTCAAAGTACTAGGAGATAGCAGGTGCTCAAGAACCAATGAGATACTAAACAGGAATGCAGATCGTCTGTTTTTCACAAAGATGCCCACAAACATGGCTGCCAGTATCAACCTTTAAACCCTGCTGCTTTAATGACATCAAAGTCTGCGACTTTAATGACCATACCCCTCCACTTTTCAAAGCAAACCATCCATCCATCCATCCATTTTCCAACCCGCTATATTCCTAACTACAGGGTCACGGGGGTCTGCTGGAGCCAATCCCAGCCAACACAGGGCACAAGGCAGGAACCAATCCTGGGCAGGATGCCAACCCACCACAGGACACACACACAAACACACCCACACACCAAGCACACACTAGGGCCAATTTAGAATCGCCAATCCACCTAACCTGCATGTCTTTGGACTGTGGGAGGAAACCGGAGCGCCTGGAGGAAACCCACGCAGACACGGGGAGAACATGCAAACTCCACGCAGGGAGGACCCGGGAAGCGAACCCAGGTCCCCAGATCTCCCAACTGCGAGGCAGCAGCGCTACCCACTGCGCCACCGTGCTGCCCTCAAAGCAAACCATTAAATAAAATAAATTCCTTCAAAACATCAACCATAAAGGAATTAACCAACCCAAAATGCTCCTTGGTTTCTGTTTTTCCTCGGTTGCACTATTTAAGTTTTTTCTGTTAATTTTTTAGCAATCATTAACTGTCTGAATTTATATTTTTAGGTCACTTTATCTCTGTACTGTGTACTGTATCAATTGTATTGTTAATTGTATTTATATGTTTAATGGTAGTGAAAATTCAAGCAAAATGACACGTTTTATTGGCTAACTAAAAAGATTACAATATGCAAGCTTTCAAGGCAACTGAGGCCCCTTCTTCAGGCAGGATGTAATCTTTTATTATATATTACATCTTGCCTGAAGAAGTGGCCTGAGTTGCCTCGAAAGCTTGCATATTGTAATCTTTTTAGATTTTGGCACATAAACTCGCTCAACTGGAAGAATCCTAACTCCCCTCTTTCAAGTCAGTGAGTAACTGATGTTATATACTATTTGAAATCGAAAAAAATCTAATTCTCACTTATATAATCTGTTCAAAACTGTCATGATCTAATCAATAATATTTTAGGATAAGCACTTATATTGGGGGAAAAGACTCCTTTCTCTCTTTACTACTCTCAAGTGTTGTACTCTGGCTGTTGGCCTTTCTCTCTTTCTCATGGATGGGGTTGATTTGAATTTAGTTTTGTTAAGTTTTGACTTGATTGTATGGAATGTTATGTTTTTAATAAATTCAATAAAAGATTATAAATAGATGCAGAAAAAAAGTTAATGTTTACTTAATTTATTATATACATCTTTAGTTATGTCCCTTGTGCTTTGTGGGTGGTCTCACAAGAGGCAGGGCTACCTGCCCATCACTGCCAGGAACGGCCCTCCACCCTATTTAAGGGAGGGCCCCCACCATGTTTCCTCACGGCTCATTGAATGCGCTAGGGAGAGGAGAGACTTCTTGTGAGTATCTTTTGCTATTGCCAATTGAATTTCTGGATCTCAAACCTATGCTGTGTTTCTCGACTACGATTTTTGGATTCTGTATTGGGAGTGTGTTACTGATATTTTGAACCTCTGCTCTGTCTTGACTGCAGTTTTCGAATACTGCACTAGGACTCTGATTTCTGTGTTTACCCTTGCCTTTCAGTCAATTCTTTGTGATATTCTGAGCTTTGTGCCTGCACAGGTTTTGTAAAAATTAAACATTTGTTTTTATCAAGCTTTGTCTTGGCCATTTGGGTTTCTGGACAGGGTAATTTGATGCTGTTTTCCTCCTCTAGTGGGCAACTTGGGAAGCTGTGCTTTTGGGACTCAAACAGTTCAGAACACCTTGAAGGGCATTGTTGTACATTTTTTGTGTATTCTGAGACATTTTGGCTGAGCCTTGCCCATGGAACTACAATGTTATGTTGCTTTAGGATGAGCCCCTTCTGGGCAGCCCAGTAAAGGTTCTAGTCTGTTTTATGTTGGTTTTTTTTTAGGTTTTGTCTGTTTCCTATTTTGTGGTACCGGAATCATAACATTAAGGGTATGGCATTCATTTGTATACCATTTAATCCTTGTATTTAGCAAGTAAAAGTTGTGGTTATGTATTTGACATGGAGGAAAGTACATTTACAATGTCTATGACAAGTCTGTTTTGTCCCTTTCCTGTACAAGTATCCAGGCACAGTTCTTGAAGGTTGCATTTCTGGTCTTCACAGACACTTTTGTCATTTTTACTTAGATTATGAACTCCAGCCCATACTTGTCATGCTTCACCCAGTGTTTCTCCTCAGGCAGGGGTTCAAAGTCATGTTTCTTGTCAGTTTTGTCCAATTTTGTGCCATTTATTTATGTTAATGTTCTTTTATTTTATTATGTGCACTACGTTTTGTTTTTGCCTGTGACTAGAAAATGCCTTGGTTATGGCTCATGTGTTTTGTAGGTGGTCCAGTCTCCACCAGGAACTGCCCTCCTTCCTATAAATTGGAGGGCCTTCTGCAGTTTCTGGTGGTTCATTTTGAATGTGCTAGACTTTTGTGATTTCCTGGATTTTTGAAACTATGCTCTGTTTTTGACTTCGCCTTGGGACTGTTTATGATTAAAGTAAACGTTTTAAAGCTTCTTCAAGAACCCTTTTGTTTCTAGTCGAGGTTTTGATGGTAATCCCCCCAGAGGGCAGCTTTTGGAAGTATTTATGGGACTTATGTGCTTTTGGGACTCCCAGCTTACAGCAATACAGAGCAATTCAGAGCAGATTTTGATTAGGTTGAGATGGCACCTCCAAATGTGAGGTAATAATATTCCTGAAAAAGTGTGGCTCACTCCCTACTCTGCTAAGTCCTATAACTCAAGATCTTGTTCATAAATGAATGTAGTGACAACTGCAAGATTGACCATTGACAGTTTTGAAACAGCTGCAATAAACTAAGGATCTTGGATGAAGATTATGATGTATTAGTCTGTTTACATCTCTGTTCTCATTTTGGAACTTGAGCATTAGATACTGCCAGAAACAATGAGACTCAGGAGAAAAGAGCCAAAATGGAATGGCTACACAGGTGACAGAATCCAGACTGACAAGAGACAACTGAAATGTTTTCACCATGTAGTGAGGAGGTTCCGTTAGTGCCTTCTTTGAAAATTTAGTAGAAACAGCAGCAAACCCAGGATGTGTTGGAGAGATTACATTCCTTAGTTGTCGGGGACTGAGTACAGGTTTTTCAGATGTAAATGAACACTGTTTTTAGAGATGAAATGGTATGATCTATTAAATTTGACTTGTTTTCATATTGATACTCAGTAACATGACCAGATGGATATTGACAGAATGAGGTTTAAAATGGCTTGGTTATTCTGTTCTGAAAATGCAGGTCTGTTGTAGGTATCAGTGAGCTTTCATTTTCTGTTTCTTAGCCTAAAGCATCAGTACTACAGTTTATTTAACAATTGCACCTGCTTCATGAGAAAGTGTAGAAGTTTACAGTTTTTGGATAGACCTAATATTAAACCAGCGTAAATTGCGAATCATCAGGTTTTTTCAGCTGTTAATTTTCTGAAGTGTTTCATTACGACAAGCATGTTAAATCAATTAGTGACTCTAGATTGGCTAGTGGATGGCACGGTGGCGCAGTGGGTAGCGCTGCTGCCTCGCAGTTGGGAGACCTGGGGACCTGGGTTCACTTCCCGGGTCCTCCCTGCGTGGAGTTTGCATGTTCTCCCCGTGTCTGCGTGGGTTTCCTCTGGGTGCTCCAGTTTCCTCCCACAGTCCAAAGACATGCACATTAGGTGGATTGGCGATTCTAAATTGGCCCTAGTGTGTGGGTGTGTTTGTGTGTGTCCTGCGGTGGGTTGGCACCCTGCCCGGGATTGGTTCCTGCCTTGTGCCCTGTGTTGGCTGGATTTGGCTCCAGCAGACCCCCGTGACCCTGTGTTCAGATTCAGCGGGTTGGAAAATGGATGGATGGATTGGCTAGTATTTTTTGATTTGATATACTTTGTTAATCCCTCAGGGGACATTGCCTTTTCACATGACCTGTGGGGGTCAGAGTGCAGGGTTAGCCATTGTACTGCACCCCTGGAGCAATTTTCAGGTTAAGGACCTCACTCAAGGGCTCAATGGAGTAGTATCCCTTCTGGCAGTAATGGGATTTGACCTTCCAGATACCAGCACACTGCGGTGGGTTGGCACCCTGCCTGGGATTGGTACCTGCCTTGTGCCCTGTGTTGGCTGGGATTGGCTCCAGCAGACCCCCGTGACCCTGTGTTCGGATTCGGCGGTATGGAAAATGGATGGATGGATGAATACCAGCACAGATCTTTAACCACCACTCTGCCTTAATGAGTGTATGAGTGAATGTGAGAGTATGGGAGTGAGTGTACCTTTTGTTTGACTAGCGCACTATGTACAGTTAATTCCTGCTTTGCACCTGAAGTCCCTGAAGTCGGCCACAGAACTCTAACTCTGCTAAAAAAGGTTCGGATGAATGAGATGTATTCCAACTTTTTAAATGAAGTTCACATGAAAAAATAAGCAAATCGACAACCTCATACTGTTTATATTTTATGCAACTGCCCCATTGAACCATCACTGCCTCTGAAATAAAAGCTCATAGAAGAAGGGATCTGTTAGTCTGAATTTCTGACCTGGCAATCAAGAAGGAGTTCCCCTGTATGCCCAAGTTTTGCTTCAGCATCACATTTCCTGTTATAAATCACAAGTTCAGAGCACAATTGCTTCCATGTTTCTACAGCTGGCAGATTAAGTACTATAAGTCATTTAGGGTCACACATTGAGTCAGCGGCGAGAGCAGAAATTGCAGTTTATTGTCCAGCGCCATAAAAACTGGGTCATACTTTGACTAATAAAATCTGAAACTTTTTAAAACAAAACCACTTTTTTGTTAAACACCTATCCTACTTCAGAGGAGATTTTTAGCAGATATAATGTTGCACTTAACAATACACCAAAAGTGAGGTGCTCGTCAAGGCACATACACATTATAGACATGTTGTAGTCAGTAACTGTATGTTCTTGTATGAATGGTAAAAAGCTACGCAAAAAAGTATTCCAAGCTTAGTCCGAATATCAAAAAACTACTTGTAGTATAGCTAAGATGAACCTGAAAACCTACAACTGCATATTCTTTTTGGAATCCATATTTATAGTTTTATCTATTTCACTATCTTAAATATCCCTACACAATGAATTTGGAACATGCTTCAAAATTAATTTTTGTGGTAATGTTCTTTCCATATACAGTAAGTTACCTCAGAACCCTGAAGCTATCAGGCAGCAGTGGCATTTTTAATTTCATTATGGCGCCATTACAATACAGTTCCCATTAAGTTCTAGTTTGATCTACATGGCTGTCAGTTTCTAATACTATTATTCTTTTTAGGGGTTTGATACCCCTATTGCAGTGTACAGTGTCTATTAAAAGTACTGTATTTACTGTTCACATTTTATTATTATACAACATTGAATCACAATTGATTTCATTTGTCTTTTTTGACACTGATCAAGAGAAAAAGACACTTTAATATCAAAGTGAACAGAGATTTCTGCAAAGTGGACTAAATTAATTACAAACATAAAATACGAAATGATTGCATATGTAGTCACCTTCTTAGGTGAACGCTCCTTTCACAGTCTACAGCTTTGGCTTTGTGCTTAGGGTTGTTGGAAAACAAATCTTGTCCCAAGGCAGTGGTATCTTGTAGACTCCATAAGTTTTTCCTGTATTTTGCTGCACATCATGATGCTGCCACCACCATGGTTCATGGTTTGTTTTTTGATCATGTGCAAGGTTAGCTTTTGCCAAACAACCTGTTTTATTGTAATGGCTATAAAAGGTCAATTTCGGTCTCAGCAGACCACAGAATTTTTTGCTAGCAGAATTCAGAGTCTCCCAACAATAGCTGTCATTTTTTTAGCAGTATCGTTCTCTTTGCCAATCTCCTGTAAAACTAACTGGTGAAGCATCCAGGTAACAGTTATTGTATGCACAGTCTTTCCAGTCTGAGCTACTGTACCCTGTAGCTCTTTCAGAGTTATCGTAGGTCTCATGGTGGCCTCCCTCACTAGTTTTCTTCTTGCATGCTCACTCAGTTTTCATAGACAGTCAGCTCTAGGCAGACTTACAGCTGTGCCATATTCATCCCATTTCTTATTGACTGGCTTAACTGGACTCCAAGGGATAGTCAGTGCCTTAAACATTTTCTTGTCTCCATCCTCTGACGCGTGCTTTTCAGTCACCCTTGGACCGTTCCTTGCTCTTCATTGTGTAGATTGGGTCACAATACTGAGTCATTACAAGGTGGACCTTCCAGACTACAATCAATTGAAACTGCAGACAGGTGATCTCCATTGAACTAATTATGTAACTTCTAAAACCAATTGGCTGCACCAGTGATAAGTTAGGTGAGTCATATTAAAGGGGTGAATCCTTATTTTGAGTTTTGTATTTGTAATTCATTTAGACACTTTGCAGAGATCGGTTTTCACTTTCACATCATAGTTTGTAGTGTTAAAAAATTCAAATTAGAGCCACTGTGATTTAATCTTATATGATAATAAAATGTGAAAGCTTCCAAGAGAGTGAATACTTTTTATATCTATTGTAGCAGCTCCACTCTTATGGCATTTCAATATAGGTTGCATGCCGCCTGTTGCTGGTGCCGTACGTGGCCTGTGCTTTGTAAAGCTTGTCCCTGAGGTGGCTTGTTGCATTAAAATATTAATTGAGTACTTAGTTTTGCAAGACAGCAGTTATTTCATTCAAAAGGGCTAATATATCTAACTGTCTTGAGAAAACACCCTCATAAAAACCTTAAGAAAAACTTTTAATCACACGCTTGCCTCCCATCATATGTCAAGATGTATATTCACTACATAATCAGTTTAACGTAGTGTCATAAATAGCAGACTCGAGCCACGAAGGAGTGTTGGGGAGCCAGCAGACACCTGTTTAATTCCAGGGTTGTAAGGGAAAATTGGCCAAAGAAAATAGCACTGGAGGGTGCTAAAACAAGAAAAGAAGTTAGTGCTTTTGAGGGATCCTTCTCAGTCGCGGTTATTCAACAAACTGACTGCCTCTTTCCGGTCCTGGTTGGTTTTCAAGCACACATTTCCAGAAAGGGCAGGGCTTAGTGATGTGGACCAGGAAATGACATCACTCACCTTTCATTCAAGGTTCCCCTGAAGTGCAGATGGAAAAATGAGATTGCGTTAACAAGAGTGTCCCCTCTCTGCTTGGGGTGGTATTGCTTACCTGCATTGAGCTTTGAGCATGCCTCCTAATCACATGTGCCTGACAGTAGGTACAAATCTTGCTTTCTTCTGGAGTTCTAATTTGGTTTGTGGATTAACCTGTGGATTTAGGACTAAGGAACATTTGGCTGTCTTTTGACTCCGCTGTTTTACACTGAACATTCTTTTTATTTATCATTAATAAATATTATGGACAGCATGGTGGAGCTTTGGCGATTCTAACATTGGCCCTAGTGTGTGCTTGGTGTGTGGGTGTGTTTGTGTGTGTCCTGCGGTGGGTTGGCACCCTGCCCAGGATTGGTTCCTGCCTTGTGCCCTGTGTTGGCTGGGATTGGCTCCAGCAGACCCCCGTGACCCTGTGTTTGGATTCAGCGGGTTGGAAAATGGATGGATGGATGGTGGAGCTGCTGCCTTTCAGTACAGAGAAAAGGGTTTGCATTCCCGGATCTTCCCTGTGTGACTTTTTGCATGTTCTCCGCATCTGCATGTGGGTTTCTTCCCACTGTCCAAAGACATGCAGGTTATGTGATTGATGATTCTAAATTAGCCTTTGTGTTTGGTGTGTGGGTTTGCCATGTGATGGACTGGCACGCTGTCCAGGATTTCTCCCTGCCTTGCACCCTTATTGTAGCTGGGATAGGCTCCAAGCCTGTAGTTCTGGCCTGAATTAAAAACTGACATGATTTATCATTATTTGACTGATACCTTTTATCCAAAGCAACTTGCAACATTTGAGATAAAATTGATTATGTTTCTTTTACTTTTTCACCTGATGTGACTTGCTCATGGTCACGCAGTGTCATTAGCAGGATTTGAACCCACAGCCTCAAAGTTTGGAGTCCAAAGCCTTAACCATTACATCACGCTGCCTTATTATTTCAAGCATGACTCTGGTAATTTAGGATAAAAAGTGCAGCAGCATCAAGAAGAATGTACAGATCAAAATCTTCAATCATATAAACATTATTGAATCCCGCTCATAATTGGGAAACTACAAGCAGACAGCACTTGGCACAAAGTAGGGAGCAGTCCTAAATGAGGTGGAAGTCCGTCATATAGCAGACATACTTAAACAGAGCTGATGTGGAGTCACCGATTAACCTAATGCACACTTTTTAAGGATGTGCAAAGAAAGGCTGAGTAACTGGACCAATGGCATTGGAGAGGTGCCATATAAATAAAATGAATTGTTATTATTAATTCAGACCCAGGGCTCTGGTTCTGCAAGGCAGCAGCACAAGCCTACCGACAATTAAAAATTATATAAAGAATGCTAGTTTCACTGATATATGGAGATGGCATTTGAATTTCACAAAGCTTTGTACCTTTAGACAATTCATTCCTGATGCATTTTATTATTATAATTTTTTATTTGGCAAGACTGATTATACAGTAGCTTTATGCTGCAAAAATACACATGACTGATTCTGTGTCAGCTATAAACAATTATAGTCAAATCATTTTAGCAAGTGGATCACTCATCTGTTTTCTGAAACTGCTTTTATCAGTAAATCAGTATTTTCTTTGGCCAGTTCCTATCCTGGCAGCCTTGGGTGCAAAAGGTAAAACAAGCCCTGAACTTGATACCAATCCATAACCGAGCACACTTGCACGTGTGCATCCACACTCACACATACAGGGTCATTCGGTTTATTGGTATAACTACTGATTGTAGGAGCAAACATGGTTTCCACAGAGGAAACTCATAAAGAAATAGGGAGAATATGGTGACCCCACACTGAGGGTCCTTTACCATTAAAATGAACAGAAGAATCTAACCTAACAAGGTGGCAATGCTACATGTATGATTGCAGTGTTGTTTCAGGCACGGGCCATCCTGATTTAAAGCATTTTTGAAAAAAGGAGGTAATTAAAGAAACACTTCACTTTTTAAAAATTTGTTACATTATCTGTGTTGTTTGTAGGGGTGGGTGAGAAAAAAATTTCACTCTCATATTTTCATGGTGCTCTTGACCATTGAATGGGAGTTGGGTAGTACTTCGGTTCAAAAACCTAAACATGCTTCCTCTTTGTGTACTACTATAATTTTTCAGAAGTAATTATTTAACAATATTTTAGCAAAAAAACACATTTTGAATGTTGTGAGCATCCAAATGGATAACTGGTATATGGATTGTGTTTGCTCTGGTAGCCAAATTCTTTTATATCAGAAATTTTGTTATCTCTGTCCTGCTTGAAAATGTGAGATACTACAAACAACCTGGCAAAAAATATATATATAATTTTTGGGTGCAGTATTTCTTTAAAACACAACTTATATATTAACAAAGAAAACTGGTAAACCAACTAAAGATATAAAAGTTCGAATGATAACTGTGACAGCATTATGACCTGAGTATCATAACTATTTTATTACCTTTTTTATTTTTTATGTGAACACAAATTCTGTGTGAAGTACCTTAGCCAGGCTGGCTACAACTCAAATGAAACATTACCAAGGTCAGTCCTGGGGCTCAAGCTGTTTCCTAAACAAAGCTTAATTAATGAACATCTGTTACTTTCTCAGAAACACCTTTCCTCATTTTTATCAAACTGCGTGCCCAACTCCAGTTTCTTTGTTAGAAACCCATAATATTTTTTCTGTGGAAGCTGTGAGACAATCTGTTAACACACAGAGCTTACACAAAATAAAATAAAGTCAGAGCAGATGAAAGATTATACATGATAATTTCCTCACCTGTCCAAATGTTATACAAGGATAGCACGAAATAGAGAGCATTAGAGTGATAAAATTCATTTATTGGGGCCATTCCACAAGATTTGTGAACTGAAGGCAACATATTTTGGATCTAACCCTTAAATCATTGCTTTATATGCTACATTTCGTTTTGAATTGCATGCCGTCACGTCTCCCAAACATCTTGCTCCCATATATGTCTGAAAGCAGTTGCTTGACTAATGGCAGGTTTCCCAACATAATTAATTAAAACAATGATAAGTGATTTCCAGTTTGTTGGTGACAATAAAAATGCAGTCTGGCACCTTGATAACGGCATACTATCAGGAATAACAAACGACCATTTATTATTAAGTATTAAAAATGATGATAATAAAAATTACAACAATAGACCTTGTTAAATAAAAGTAGATGTCTGGCCAACTTCTAGGGACCTACCTAAAGTCTCTGTTACCAGGAGGTGATCATAATTGTAATTTCCTCCTCTTTCAGCAGGGAGTTGACATGGCCTTCCCACCATTCAGGAAACTGGTCACTAAAATGCCATTTTTCTGCTGCTCTTTATGATCAGTTTGATTAATGTGTTCCAAGTATGAAATACTGCAATCGCAATTACAAAGTAAACACTTGACGTCACAACATTTAACAAGCCTATCCATCATTCCTCTGCTTTTGGATTTTTTCACAGCAAAAACTGATCCTGTTTCTGAGTATAACTGTGAATGAAAATATTTTTATTGTTCTGCACCTGAATTTGATTGAATACTTTAGATCTGAGTTGGCACATTGCTACAGTGGTTAGTTCTGCCACCCCAGGTCCATCGTCCTTAGAGTTGTCTTTGTGGAAGGTTACATATTCTCTCCATGCCCAGGTACTTATGAAGACATGCACATTAAATTTTTTGGCAATATTATATTCGTGGGTCACTGTGCAAGATAGACTGGCTTACTATCCAGGGAAAACTTCAGTGGCTTCAAGATGGGCTCAGATTTCCCTGCAACCCTGCATCAGAAGAAATGGGTTAAGGAAAGGGATGGATCTCATTCTACAGCATATATTTTGGGATAAAAGTGGCAAACTATGTTTTTAAGTATTTTAGAAATGTTACATTTTTTAGTTCACATTATACTATTGCAGAACCTGAATGGATCCCCTTGCCTGGCTCTTTTAGGTGGCTCACTATCTTTAATAGGACTTCTCACTGTTCAGTTTGCAACATTGCAGGCTTGCCATTGTCATTGATGAACCTGCCAGTGGTTTCAAAGTTGCTCATTTACAGGATGGAATGCCAGCTCATATTCTGGCTGAGGCAACTTGTCAGAGCTGTTTCATAGCCCTCCCTTCGAAGTCACTGTCTCTAGCAGCCACTTCCAACTTTTTGAAATGGCATATAACTCTTAATCATGGTGGGATGGTCTTTGTGGCTGGTAACAAAAGCACATCAGCAGGAGTCTTCAGTGCTTCATTACGCAGTGCAGAAGATGTGCAGCGATTTTTAGCGATGACAAGTGAGCAGTCGAACCTCCTTGTGTGGAGCCGCAGATATACTTGTCTTTGGGCTATATTCTTCACTGAACTTACACTGCAAACACCATTTCAGTTCTGGATCTCAGATCTAATACTCATTATATTCCTGTTCTCTAATGCCTTAGCGATCATCCTCGTCCTTTGCCTGTGCAGTTTTATTACCACTCGGCCTGCTTCACACGGTTCACAGGCACCAGTAGTAACACAATTTGCCACGTTTTCCCAGGTCCATGAGCCAAAAGCTGAGCCGGCATCCACCCACACAGGCCAATGGACCTTAATAGATGGAGAAGCATTGGTGTAGCTGCTGAGGTAGCAGTCTCTCAGCTGTCTTCTCTCCTTGAGGTGCTGCGTGTTTGGGGTTCATGTCAGTGCAGGATTTTAAGAAGTAAAGCAATGCAGCTCAGGCTTTTCGGTGTAGGAAGTGCACTGCTGTGAAGCCATATGGTCACAGGGTTGTCAATGGGGAATCGAGCTGATTGGTTGTTAGGGTGTAGGCATGATCAGCTCAGCTGTTCCTCAGTGAAACTCTGTGGGCCATTAAGCAAAGCACCTGCACCCACAAGAGCATAAAGGAGTCTGAGCAGAACAGGAAAGAGAGACTGAGAAAGGAAGGTCAGGAAGAGAAAAAAAGGGTCGAGAAAGAATAAAAGAAACACTCAGGAAATCAAGTCATCACGATGGAAAGGAGGCAGAGCAGTTGGTGGTCCTGTGAGGTAGCGAGGGGAGTAATGCTTTAGGGGCAGCAGGGCTGTCTTAATGCATGGGCACGCTGGGCAGTTGAGCATAGGGACCACATGCTAAATTATGTATGTTGTGACTTGCTGAGTGGTTGTGTAGTTAGGGGCCCCAGTGCACTGCTTTTCCTGGGGGCCTATAATTCTGTTAAGATGGCCCTGAGGGGCATGTAGCTCCTTTTGAACTATACGGAGGAGCAGGAGCGATTGGGTTCTCCAGAGGTTCTGCTGGACTGAGGACAGATTGCAGGACAATGGCAGTTCGTTTCTGAGGGTCCCAGTGATGAATGACTGAGGTGGCTGGGACAAGAGCCAAGAAAGGGGTAGCATTTGCTAGCTCCTCAGATCAGCTTAGACGACCCAAAGAGGTGAGCACGGGAAATGATGGAGAAGGATGTGCTGAGCTTACAGGAGAGAATGAAAAGGGAACCCAATGTCTGATCTGTTTTGTTCTTGAATTTTAACTTTCTGAAGGAACATATTTATTGATGTTTTTTATCCTCATGTAGGCAATGGTGGGACGGCACGGTGGCTCAGCGTGTAGCGCTGCTGCCTCGCGGTTAGGAGACCTGGGTTCGCTTCCCGGGTCCTCCCTGCGTGGAGTTTGCATGTTCTCCCGGGGTCTGCGTGGGTTTCCTGCGGGTACTCCGGTTTCCTCCCACAGTCCAAAGACATGCAGGTTAGGTGCATTGGCGATTCCAAATTGTCCCTAGTGTGTGCTTGGTGTGTGTGTGTGTGTGTGCCCTGCGGTGGGCTGGTGCTCTGCCCGGGGTTTGTTTCCTTTCTTGCGGCCTGTGTTGGCTGGGATTCGCTCCAGCAGGCCCCCGTGACCCTGTAGTTAGGATATAGCAGGTTGGATAATGGATTGATGGATGTATGCAATGGTTTTTATTGGATTATTTATTTATTCATGGAAGAACCACACCTTATTTTATTTGTGTATTTGCGCACTGTTGAATAAAATTGCACAAAGTACTTTAATGCACCAACCTTTCTTGTTTATATGTCCTGATGGCCCTAGCCATCCTGGTCATGACTATCAGTGTCCCAGTGCCAAAAGATGCCAAGGCTATGGGCAACCTTGGCACCGTACCCCTGAACTGAAATTGCAAATGGCATTCCAGATCCTCAGTCTTGACACTCTCCAGCAACTCCTGAGAAGAACCAAGCAGGTCCATTGTGGTCTCTGCAGCATTTGGTACTTGCAAAAAACGGACAGTAGGTCTTCTTTTTGTCCTTCTTCTGACAGCCAATGTAGCCCTGGCATGGAGTGCCAGAATGGATACTCTTTCTCTTTACCTGGCAGGCTCACTGTAATTAAAAGGACTGTGGTCATTGCTGCACTAGATGGAATTCTATTTGCAACATTGCAGGCTTCTTGCTTTTACAGACACAACTGCCACTGTCTTAGAAGATGTTAATTTATGTGATGGAATGCCAGCCCATATGGGCAACTCATCCTGGGCTGAGGCAGCTTGTCAGTGCCGTTACAATATTATTCACAAATAAAGTGGTTTATATTGATATTACCATTAAATATTAATGTAGTTAATGGCTGCATTAAGTAAAAGATTCAGAGCAGGTGTATGAGTAAATGCACTACTGGAATAGTCTCTGGCTCCCTTTGTGAGTGGAATTTAGTTATGGATGTTCATGGATGGATTGTTTAACAGAAATAACTTCAAACACCACAGTCAAGTTTCTTATCAAAATAAAATAAGGCTAGACTGATGTATTTAAAGACAGAAATTGGGAAACACATCTTCAGAAAATAGGAAATGTGAACATCTTCTAAAACAGAATCTGGACAAGTTCGCTAAATAAAGCCATTTGATAGACTGAGTGATCACTTGTTGGTCAAACTTCTTATGATTTTATGATAGACTCAAAGAACTTTCATTTGTTAAAATTTGTATTTTCTAAAGCACTAGTACATCAAATTCTCTTCATTTGTGTTCATTAAATCTTTATAATTAGTTGAAGCCTAAAATAGCCATTTTTTGTTGTAAACTTATGGGTTAATAGAATGACAAGATGAAAACTTAAGAAAATGATAATTGTGTGTTATGTTCCCAAAACAATAAGCAACATTGGATGTGTAAAACAGAAGTGACAAGTACTTTGTATCCAGAGTTCCATAATTTTAATGTGGTTAAACCAAACTGATAAAACAAATGGAGCATTATTGGCATAAATGCAGGGGGGCACAAAATACAAACAAATAGCACAGAATCAAGCAATGTACAGTCATATGAAGCCTGCATAATAATTTATTCTACTTTCAACAAAATAGATAACAGTGGTATGTCTTTCATTTCCTAGGAACATCTGAGTACTGGGGTGTTTTCTGAACAAAGATTTTTAGTGAAGCAGTATTTAGTTGTATGAAATTAAATCACATGTGAAAAACTGGCTGTGCAAAAATGTGGGTCCCTTTGTAATTTTGCTGATTTGAATGCATGTAACTGCTCAATACTGATTACTTGCAACACCAAATTGGTTGGATTAGCTTGTTAAGCCTTGGACTTCATAGACAGGTGTGTCCAATCATGAGAAAAGGTATTTAAGGTGGTCAATTGCAAGTTGTGCTTCCCTTTGACTCTCCTCTGAAGAGTGACAGCATGGGATCCTCAAAGCAACTCTCAAAAGATCTGAAAACAAAGATTGTTCAGTATCATGGTTTAGGGGAAGGCTACAAAAAGCTATCTCAGAGGTTTAAACTGTCAGTTTCAACTGTAAGGAATGGAATCAGGAAATGGAAGGCCACAGGCACAGTTGCTGTTAAACCCAGGTGTGGCAGGCCAAGAAAAATACAGGAGCAGCATATGCGCAGGATTGTGAGAATGGTTACAGACAACCCACAGATCACCTCCAAAGACCTGCAAGAACATCTTGCTGAAGATGGTGTATCTGTACATCGTTGTACAATTCAGCGCAATTTGCACAAAGAACATCTGTATGGCAGGGTGATGAGAAAGAAGCCCTTTCTGCACTCACGCCACAAACAGAGTCGCTTATTGTATGTAAATGCTCATTTAGACAAGCCAGATTCATTTTGGAACAAAGTGCTTTGGACTGATGAGACAAAAATGGAGTTATTTGGTCATAACAAAAAGCGCTTTGCATGGCGGAAGAAGAACACTGCATTCCAAGAAAAATACCTGCTACCTATTGTCAAATTTGGTGGAGGTTCCACCATGCTGTGGGGCTGTGTGGCTAGTTCAAGGACTGGGGCCTTTGTTAAAGTTGAGGGTTGGATGAATTCAACCCATTATCAACAAATTCTTCAGGATAATGTTCAAGCATCAGTCACAAAGTTGAAGTTACGCAGGGGTTGGATATTCCAACAAGACAATGACACAAAACACAGTTCGAAATCTACAAAGGCATTCATGCAGAGGGAGAAGTACAATTTTCTGGAATGGCCGTCATAGTTCCCTGACTTGAATATCATTGAAAATCTATGGGATGATTTGAAGCAGGCTGTCCATGCTCAGTAGCTATCAAAATTAACTGAACTGGAGAGATTTTGTATGGAAGAATGGTCAAAAATACCTCCATCCAGAATCCAGACACTCATCAAAGGCTATAGGAGGTGTCTAGAGGCTGTTATATTTGCGAAAGGAATCTCAACTAAGTATTGATATAATATCTCTGTTGGGGTGCCCAAATTTATGCACTTGTCTAACTTTGTTATGATTCTTCTATATACTGTATACTGTATAATCCACTAAGCCGCCAGCGAGCAAGACACCCATGGAGCACGCAGTTCGGAGCCACGCCCACCAACTCTAAGACCATTGGATACGATGACAACTTGCAGAGCCACGCCCACCACCTCAGATGCAGCAACTCACAAAACACGGCGTCATTCGCGTTCATCTCTGCTACAGTCCACATGCACCTCTGAGCCAATGTCACTGCTGAAATACTACTGTTTCCGTAAGGCATGTCATATATTAAAAGGAAGTTGCTACTTTGAAAGCTCAGCCAATGATAAACAAAAATCCAAAGAATTAAGAGGGGTTCCCAAACTTTTTCATATGACTATATTTGATTAAGACAGCACTAAGGACTCACAAAATAAAATTAAAAGTGTGGATGGCCAAACAAATAAGTTAAAAAGCATATCTGAAGATGGAGTATACACTCAAATTAATAATGATTAATTTTGAAAATATGATTTTACCCCTCAGTTATCCATTCGATTATTAATTCATGTATTCTTTTCCTGCAGTTAGCCAGGATCACAGGAGTCTGGAATGATTCTGGCACCAGCAACCTGAACTCAATGGTGTCCTGGGTGAGCTGACAGTCCATCACAGTACAAACTCCTGTGCACACACCAGACTAATACTCACAAGAGCCAATTGGGGTCACACAGCAACATAAATCAAATGTCTTTTGAGGAAAACTTTGTCTCCTGGGAAATCCTACAAGAAAGCATGATTAAGCATGCTTAAACTACAAAAAATGGAATTCTAGCCAGGACCTGAACAAATGTGAAAAAGCTACAGCACCAGAAAAAGTATCCCATGTCTGTTCTACCAAAAAGGAGGCAAGACAGATTTATTATTGATTAGGACAGGGAGATGAGGCCTTGTTATTAACTAGACAAATTAAAAAAAAAAACAAAAAGACAGAAATTGGGTCATCAAGGTAAAAGAAAAATCTAAATATCTAGTTAGAATTTGTAAGAGTAGTATCTCAAAGACTAGAGATAGTATGTTAAATGAGAGAGGAACAGAATATGAACATGCGGAAAGGGGGTTTGGGGTCTAAACAATTTTTTAGCCAGAACTAAAACTAAACTATGAAATCAAAGTTAGAGAGAATGAAGCAAAAGTGAAAAAAGGTGAATTAAAGAGATCAGAACCAAAACATGATCAAAAATTCACTGTCAAAAAAGAAGAGCAATGTTTCATTAACTAGGAAAAAGAAAGTGATTGGAAAAGCAGTTCAAGAGTCTATCCTTCAAACTCAGATAAAACATGGCTGCTCAAGTGGACCCTTAAACCTTTGACCTAATGAGGTCAGGATCACGACCTCTGTGAACGCGCATCCAGTCAACAAGAGGATGCATTATGGCAACAAGATCTACAAATGGTTGGCATTGTGGAAAAATATAAACAATTTTTAAACTTTGAAACACAAAAACAAATCTCAGCTTTGGTCTTTCTGCATGTCAAAGCCCTATAATTGATTTACATTTAGCCAGAAACCTTGCAAGAATATGCATATACAAATATTTTTTTAACAAACAGATATCATAATAATAAGCAAGTGTTTATGTATTCTGGAGGTCTAGTAAACAACAAATATCACACCAAATCTTTTTGATAAACTCCACTATCTCAGATAACCAGAAAGTGCATGGTGCTGACCTTTATAGTGTCTGATGCATGAAATCACCTGCCATGCACCTCCAACTACCTGAACAAAGCAACACTACAGCACCAGTAAACATGGCTGTGACCACAGATTAACAACACAGCGTCATAATAACATATGAAAAAATTAATTGATTGTCCTGAGTACTCATTTCAGCTTTTTTTTTTTGTTTTTAGCTGTTTTGCTTTGGGTTTACTGAAGGGCTACATCATTTTTTGTACATATTTTTATTATTCTAGAAATTTGATTCTGTTCATCTGGACAAAGTTTTTAATTAATTTTTAATTAATTTTTATTTTTATTAAAAATTATTATTACTGTTTCCATCATCATTTTGTTTCTTATTTTGAGTTGCCATTGTTACATTGTGGTTTCAGTTGTTATGAAGCCTATCTACTGAAACGGTGTAATGAACGTCATTGATGCAATGATACAAAAGTAGTGCGTTAGACATCTCATTATCTGAGTTTGTGGATATTCTCAAAAAGTAATCTTTTGTGCTTGCGTGTAGTTTGAGTCCTTTCTGACTTTGTCTTCTAACTGTGATTCTTTGATTAACATCTGCTTTTCAATCAGCCTTTCCTTACAAAAGCCATAACATAAGAAACATTACATTGGGGTCTCCATCTCTGGTGTTGGAGGGCCCCAGTGGCTGCAGGTTTTCATCTTAACCCTTTTCTTAATTAATGACCTTTTTTGCTGCTAATTTACCTTTTTTTGAATTAATTTTATTTGACTTACTCTTGAAGACTCAGACCCCTTAAATGTTTCTTTTTCCTTTATTAACAGCCAAACACCAGCTTCAACACCATCCAACCTCTGCTACTTAGGGACAAGCTGACAGAGATGGGAGTAGATTCATACCTGGTGGCATGGACTATCTTGGACTGTCTTACAGACAGACCTCAGTATGTGCTTCTCGGGAACTGCAGGTCTGACATTGTGGTCAGCAGCACAGGAGCGCCACAGGGGACTGTACTTTCTCCGGTCCTGTTCAGCCTATACACATCGGACTTCCAATACAACTCGGAGTCCTGCCACGTGCAAAAGTTCGCTGATGACACTGCTATCGTGGGCTTCATCAGGTGTGGGCAGGAGGAGGAGTATAGGAGCCTTATCAAGGACTTTAAATAAATAAATAATTCATTACATTTATATAGCGCTTTTCTCAGTACTCAAAGCGCTATCCACACAGGGAGGAACCGGGAAGCGAACCCACAATCTTTGTTAAATGGTGCAATTCAAACCACCTACAACTTAACACAAGCAAAATCAAGGAGCTGGTGGTGGATTTTAGGAGGACCAGGCCCTTCATGGACCCCATGATCATCAGAGGAGACTGTGTGCAGTGGGTACAGACCTATAAATATCTGGGAGTGCAGCTGGTGATAAATTGGACTGGACTGCCAATACTGATGCTCTGTACAAGAGAGGACAGAGCCGACTATATTTCCTTAGAAGGCTGGCGTCCTTCAACATCTGCAATAAGATGCTGCAGATGTTCTATCAGACGGTTGTGGCGAGCGCCCTCTTCTATACGCGGTGGTGTGCTTGGGAGGCAGCATAAAGATGAGGGATGCCTCACGCCTGGTCAAACTGGTGAGGAAGGCAGGCTCTATTGTAGGCATGGAGCTGGACAGTTTAACATCCGTGGCAGAGCGACGGGCCCTGAGCAGGCTCCTGTCAATAATGGAGAATCCACTGCATCCACTAAACAGTGTCATCTCCAGACAGAGAAGCAGCTTCAGCGTCAGACTGCTGTCACTGTCCTGCTCCACTGACAGACTGAGGAGATCCGTTCCTCCCTCACACTAGGCAACTCTTCAGTTCCACCCGGGGGGGGGTAAACGTTAACATTATACAAAGTTACTGTCTGTTATACCTGCATTTTTATCACTCTTTAATGTAATATTGTTTTTTTTATCAGCATGCTGTTGCTGGAGTATGTGAATTTCCATCCATCCATTCCCCTTGGAATTAATAAAGTATCTATCTATCTCTATCTATCTAACAATAATGAGATACAAAATTAACCAAAACATGACCAGCAAACAATGTCTATCATACAATATCTGAAAATAAAGAAAAGTGAAAGGCAAGACAGATTTATTATTTGAGGCATTGTTATTAACTAGACAAATTAAAAAAAAAACAAAAAGACAGAAATTGGGTCATCAAGGTAAAAGAAAAATCTAAATATCTAGTTAGAATTTGTAAGAGTAGTATCTCAAAGACTAGAGATAGTATGTTAAATGAGAGAGGAACAGAATATGAACATGTGGAAAGGGGGTTTGGGGTCTAAACAATTTTTTAGCCAGAACTAAAACTAAACTATGAAATCAAAGTTAGAGAGAATGAAGCAAAAATGAAAAAAGGTGAATTAAAGAGATCAGAACCAAAACATGATCAAAAATTCACTGTCAAAAAAGAAGAGCAATGTTTCATTAACTAGGAAAAAGAAAGTGATTGGAAAAGCAGTTCAAGAGTCTATCCTTCGAACTCAGATAAAACATGGCTGCTCAAGTGGACCCTTAAACCTTTGACCTAATGAGGTCAGGATCACGACCTCTGTGAACATGCATCCAGTCAACAAGAGGATGCATTATGGCAACAAGATCTACAAATGGTTGGCATTGTGGAAAAATATAAACAATTTTCAATGCAATTTTCAAACATTTTAACTCTGCTCTTAGAAAAGAGAAAATCAACAATTTTGGAAATGTATGCTGTTACACAATGAAAGCAGCGACAAGCCATGGAATTAAAGAACTGGTTTAATTAACAACAAAAATCAGCGCCTAATTAAGCAACTGGTTGGAGTGAAATTAGTTTTTTGAGTTTGAGGCCCTGACTTAGTTGGTCTTCTGTTGATTCACTCACTTCACGTTTCATTTGTTTTTGGGTGCCATTTAATGAAAGAAATGAAGCAATTCAGAGGAAGAAATCTTTAAAAAAGTCAATTAAAATAAATGGAAACAGAGTTAATTAGCAGAAAAACAGTGCACTAATTAAGAAAAGGGTTAGAAGGAAAACCTGCAGCCACTGGTGCCCTCCAGGACCGGATGTTGGGGACCCCCATATTACATGAAGCTACAAATGGTGGAAATGGGTCCTGTATCGAAACAAAATCCATTTAAATTGAACATCCCACATAAAAACATGTTACAAGACTTGAAAAAACTATCAAAATAATCAGAACATTGTGCTGCCTCATCTTGCAAACATATGACTGATGATTTGCTCATTGTAACGTGAAATCTCAAAGATGGATCTAATAATAACAGAACCAGAACTCAAAACAACTGACATTCTGCTATTTGATAAAACTAGTTTCAGAAAAATTAAACTAAAAACCTCTATTCTAGGATATGCTCCATGGAGCTCAGTGACACAAATGAAGAAGCCATTTAAATGTTTTTTTTTAAATTTTTTTACAGTGTGAAATATCAGTTCAGGTCCTGATGGCTAAAAAAGAAAAAAACTAACTGGAATCTCTCAAGAAACATAAAATGGAGACTTGCTGTTTGAGATTGCAGTAAAGGGCATCATACAGATTACAAACCAAAACATAAAACTATAAAACCAAGTATATTAGACTCAATAAAACAATTCTGGAAGAACTGAATTGAATGAGTGGGTTTAAAATGTATCACAGACATTCTCTCAAATCTATCTCCTCATTCTTAGATGGATTTCTCATGACTTAGAGTCCACTACATTAAGGTGATTTCACTATCTTGTCCTTGGAATCATTAGAGGATGTTACTAGCCTTGTGGAGCATTACTTAGCTGAAAAAATGTTCATTTGTGTATATTGCTGCCTTGAAGCCATATTCTGTACTTGATTGGCATAGACGTTCACATATCCTGTGCCATTCAAATATTTATCTACTCTTACCATTGGGAGGCATGGTGTGTATTTCATCAGGGTTCATTATATCAAATGATATTTTTCCAGTGTTTAGAATTTGTGTTCTTCATCCCACTGCACTCACATCTGCTTAGTTTTCCCTGACAGGAATGTTCATTTACGCACACACTATCTAGGCTAAATTAGGGACAGAGACATCTGCAGGAAACTGACACAGAGATGGGCAGAATGTTTATAATCCGTGAAGCAATTCACACCAAAGTCCCTGGAGCCGTGAGGCAGTAGCATTAAACACTATGCCAGAATCTTGCCCCAAAATGGAATTGTGTTGCCATTAATAGAGAGATGTTTTCTACTGGGTCTACTTCTTGGTAACTGATTTTTCACAAAAGCTTATTGCCAACTTCTAAAAAGTACTTCAGTCTGGACACAACCCAGTAGTTTCAACAGAGCTTTTTATTGCTAGTCTGAGAGAAATTATTACTACTTGTAAATGCAGACATTTGGCAGATGAGACAGAAACCTATTGACAGTCTTAGGCAGAATAGTCATACGTTGCATGGGAGCAGTTAATTTTTTAAATTGGGAGTGTTGATTGACTATAATGGTCTTGTGGTTTAATAAGATTTGCTGCATTTCCACAGTATCCACCAATATACTCTAAATCAGAAATCAGCCATTACTCAAAATAATTAAATATTTCCAAGCATGTGTTTAATAATTATTTATACTAAAGACAAAGGAAACAAACTATTGCATATTTCACTAATGGCTGAAAGGTTTTAGGCTTTATTGGCTTCATTTCTTTTTGCTGGCATGATGGTGCAGCTTGAAGTTTTGCCACTCATTTTTGATTTCTGTCTATGGTGTGCAGTTTTGATCATACTGTTTGTATAGGCTGGATTAGCCTTGGATGCTTCAGGTTCCTCTTACAGCCCAAAGACATGCTAGTATAGTGCTGTGGTGTGAAATTTTGCATATAAGTTGATAAATATTTTGTATGTCTTTATTTGTAACTTATAACACTAATGTCTATCATTGAAAAGAACAGCAATGATTTGATGGTTAAGAACCCTCCCCCCTATTTAGGACTGAGTCTCTTTGTAATTTTACAACAGGGTTGGGGGATGTTCCTAAAAACAAGTTTGGCAAGTGATTCTCTGTAGGAATCTCTCAGTCAACTCCCACAGGAAAGCCAAACTACTGAGCTGGCAAGCATCAGCTGAAAAAATGATTTTGGGGGCTGGTGTGAAAGGTATTGTGTGTCCCATTGGTCTGAAGTATGGCTGACCATGATGCCCTATTGGCAGTAGGGTTTGGACAGAAAATCTATAAATTTGCTTGCTTTACCCCTCCCTCTCTCTCTTACCAACTGATGAAGGAGCATCTCACACACCATGAACTGAAAAAGACAATACAATAAAGAGCACAGCTCGGCAGCCATATTGAGACAGGCATGTGGCCTGTTCTGAAGAAAGCTGACCAAAAATGAGGCATTACACTAGAGACATTTTAAGTAACTACACATTCATGTGCTGCCTGAACTACACATCAGCACTTATCAGGTTGTATGGTTGCCAATGTTCACTTGTACTTTGCTTATTGTTATTATTTTTGAATATTATCAATAATACATTATTTAAAGTGTAACTTAACTCCTGCTTGTCTTTTACTACACCTAATTGCATGAGGTTATAAATGTACAATGGAAGGTGGGGAGAAGTTGTATGGTACAATCTTTATATATAATACGCTACCGTGGCTGTTCGTTTGTCTGTCCATGATCTTAAATCACCTGTAGCTTGCAAACCGTTTGACCTATTGACCTGAAATTTGGTACACATATACTACGTGACGTCTACTATCTGCTATCGGGGTGATGATTGACCTCCATGGTTATTCCTCTTTTTAATTTTATTGTAGAATCATCATCATGGAGCGCATGTGTATGGGTGCCGTTCTCATCCCTACCACCTTTGCTGTCACTTCCCCTACCTCTTCGTATCTTAAATCATTCTTGAGGCAGATTGAAGACTTAAGTGCCAGCTTAAGTGAAAAATTAAAGAAAACATACTAAGTAATTGCAACACAAACACTGACCTAATCAGTTTTAATGCAAAAAGATGCAGACGAAACAAGAGAAGAAGTGGGCCACTAGGGTGGAGAAAGAAGAGCTGCTCAGAAAGCAGCAAGCATGTCAACCTCTGAGCAAACGATAGATAGATAGATAGATAGATAGATAGATAGATAGATAGATAGATAGATAGATAGATAGATAGATAGATAGATAGATAGATAGATAGATAGATAGATAGATAGATAGATAGATAGATAGATAGATAGATAGATAGATAGATAGATAGATAGATAGATACATTATTAATTCCAAGGGGAAATTCACATACAGAGAAAGAGGATGAAAACTAGGAATGGTCAAGTCAAGTGTATTCACTGCACATTATTGTGCAGTGTACCATTACTGATATCTTATAAACAGTGACAAGTCTGTGAGATTTGAAGCATTCTGACAAAGGCTACACATTAATAATACAAAAGGGGAAAATAGAGTAATATATTACTCTACCAAGACAAAACATACAGTGCCTCTAAGTTGAGACTGTGTGTGTAAACATGCTCAGAGGTGAATTAACATTCTATCCAGACCTGATTCTTGTTTCTATTGCTGAAAACACAAATTATGGTGCCTTCAAAGTCAAGCAATAACAGTGTGGATATGTTGCTTCTTTAAACTTTTGCCAACAGTGAGTAAGACAAACACCGATGCATTAGTTGAACATCCATGTGTTATCTTTACTAATAGTTTCAGCAACAACACATGTGCATTAACATCAAGATGGAGGCATGACACATATTTTATACAACACTATTGCAACACAGTGTAGTCCCAATATTCAGCATTAAATTGTGTATGTGTATGAATAGCTAGTACAGGTTTTCAGAAAAAAAGGAAGTGCGTGAAGGCCCTGCAAACTGGAGATCTACTGCTTTTCTTGTTACTCTTTATCTATTCTTACAAGGCCAGACATATATATTATATGTCTAGAGACAACCGTGAATGAATCTGGCTTAAATGTGGGTTGAAACAATTAAATGGTTCACTGAGGGTGGTGATTCTAAACCAATCCAATGGCTCATGAAGGTGAAGCTAAAAGTAAGAGCAATAATTTAAACAGCCAACAGTATTGGTGCTCTTGTCAACGTACTGTTAGGAAGTCTGTGGTTACAATGGATAAACCATCTATTAATGAAAAGTCTCCTAAACACATTCCTTTTAAACAAATAATTTTTTGTGTGTCATGTGGAAAAGAGAACACAACTGCATAAATTTAAAATAAACATTTTCTTTTGCAAGGGAAAAACATTCTGTAAAACCAGATTATACTTTGAGATTTGAAGACTGGACTAGAGGTAAAAGTGAATGGTGCATTGCCACTGGATGTACAGTTTGTGGTCTCTGTCTCTCACAGTTATGATTATACAGTCAGAGGGAAAGTGAGGTTCGAAAACATGGCAGCTATGTCCAAGAAAGATAAACTCTAGAATGTACATTCAAACTAAACCCAGGTAAAAGTTTCTGACATGAACTGCCATTAAGCGAGGTCTTTCTGCTGTTGATAAAAAAAGAGCCACAAGGGATGCAGAGTCCTGTAGTCAATGCAACAGAAACAATAAATGTACCAAACAATTCTGATACCAGCGGAACTACAGTGTGGCATCAACCGAGGCTGTACACCATCTGTGTTCTGACGGCATGTCTAAACGAACAATTAAAGTGAGTTATAATTACTGCCTAAATGTAAATGCCAAACATGTCATACCACAGTATACAGATTGCTATACTAAATTGAATATTATTATTAAGACATCCATTATGAAACATTTACATTAATGCTGCATTAAAAAATTCAGATAATTTTGCTAGCCATCAAAATGTTGGTTCACTTAGGTTTTCAGATGTTTCGCGAATGTTTTCAGTACGTGCTGATTTGAGGAAAATGGGTGAGGGTTTTTAGAAAGGGCCCTTCTACATGTAACCTTTTCAACAACAGATTTTGTCACTGTGCATTTCAAGATTTTAGAAAGTTGTCCACAAACATCTATTTTAATTTCAATAATCACATCTGGCCTCTCAAGACTAATATTTACCAGTCACTTAATATAGGTATACATGTCTTTTACTTAAGCATGCAATTTTGTAATTTATTCTTTGTAATGCTAAGCAATACTACAGAGTTATTTTATACTTTGAAAGCATCATCTTACAGGAGCTTGCATGTTCTTCTTGACTGTGTAACTTTCAATGGGTACTCCAGTTTTCTTCAGACATGCCAATGGCATATGTGTTTATTGGTGACTCATCTGTAAACTGTCTCTGTAGGCATGTACCACAAGTTGATCTGGTGACCTATGCAGAGTTTGCTCCTGCTTTGTACTCGGTGTTATTGGTTTAGGTTTTGGTGATCCCATACATGGATTGGCCTCGATTGGAATGCAGTCTCTTGGAACTGTGAGGCCACAGATCTAATTGCTGTGACACAACACCAATGCCTTTTGTAACCTATTTAGTATTTGTTTTTTTCATCGTAAAGCATGAGAAATCCTGTATTCAATCAACCAACTATTGCAAAATTACCACAGCAAAATTATTAAATTAGTAGATACTATCCATAAATGCACAGATTTTACTTTTCTACAATGGAAAACTGCCTGTTCTTTAAAGCAAAATGACAACATGCTGGCAAGCTAACTACTGGCCTGAACTGTGAAAGCAGAAATACTCTCACAAAACACAATGAGAAATGACAATGGAATGAAAAAAACTTGTGCAGATTAAGTAAGTGAAATCATACAAAAATGTAGACATATGGAAGATTGTACCAGTGCCAATATTATCTATCAATCTAGCTGTCCATTTTCAAAATAAAAACTTAAAAAATTCAAACATTGAAATAATACATTTCAAAGGAAATGTATTTGTCCAGAAGTCAGATTAAGTGGTGCTCACTAAAGAATTTGTTCCATATTGTGATAACAACTTTTATTTCTTTAGCACATTTTCATACAAAGGATGTAGCTCTACTACTCACTTTAGTGAGTGATGGCATGCAGTTTATTTTAAAATGTTACTATGTGTTTAAATTTAATATAAGCCAATTTAGAGAACATTTCCAATGTTAATGACTCAGAGGTGGCATTTCTAATGCAATGTCGCTCCTGAGTGTACTGCAAAGATGCATTAATTAGCATGACTGTCTCACAGTTTAGACCTCAATTCAGTATATGGCTAGAGTAGAGTGTATATGCATCCATCCATCCATCCATCCATCCATGTAATTACTGAATTCACACAACCCTATTTTAGAATGGTAGCGTGGCAGAGCCCATTCAAGGAGTGATGAGCGCAAAGCAGGAGCCAACTCCTGGAGGCAGACTCTCCAAACTTGCAAATTGTATGTCCATTACTGATTTTTTTTCCATATGCCACAGTCTAAAATATCCTCTTCCTACAGCACTGTAACTCAGTGCTACCATATATGACTTAGAAGTATTCTTCATCCTCAGCAGAATGTCTACAAGTTTATTTGCTGTACAAACTACCATGTTAAAATTTAGAGATATGCCTTTTGGACTTGGTTCACCACCACCCTTTTTCCAGAAAATAATATCCTCCCATTTCCAAACCTCCCTGGGGTCGCTGTATAGCGTAATGAGATTGTGGCTCATTATCTTAATGTTAGATCCCACGGTGCATTCCTTAGCATGACATTTGCTACAATTTTTTGGCATAAACTCATCCTTAACACTGAGGCATGCTTTTTGAGCTCAAAAATAGAAACTGTTGCACTCAATTTATCTGCTAAGTGCATTTCATTTCTAGAGTCTAATGTAGATGCTATTAAATGCATACCAGAACCTAAAACTATGTGGGAACTGGCTTACTTCTTAAACGTGAAGGTGTATTATCACTGGTTGCTTCACCAGTTCTCTTTTTAACTTGTATTTGGAGCACAGTCTATGCACTGAAAATGCTAAAATAATGGATCACACCCACCCTAAACCCAGCTGTGGGATTTGAAATTTTATTCTGGAAGTAGAACATTGAAAGACACTTTCTGTGCACTAACCCCTGAAAAACAGATTTGGAGAATATGAATATGTGCCATACATTTGATCCTTTTAATAATGCTTATTCATTGTAAGGTTTGGCTTTGGCTGATCATATGGAACTCAAAAGTCCTGCTGTCCATTATGGCCTCTGGTCACTAATCCAGCTGCTTTTATAGGAAACCAGTTATGCAAGTGTAATTTTCATTAAGAGTTCACACTATGAAAGGATATTGCGGGTTGGATAATGACTGACTGACTGACTATGAAAAGAAAATGTGCCTGACTTGTTGTCATGGTCATTTACTATCATCCCATCCAAAAGTGCTATCTTGGAAACAGAACTACATCTCATCCACTGTCTTCACAACTTTAGCATATTGGGGCCTACTAAGAGGTACACAAACCAAACTATACATTTTCTAATACACTGGGACACATTATCAGTGATGTAACATGGGCCCATTGGTTTTTTCAGGTCTTTCTACATCAGACACCCTCACCCACGTGACCCTGCCAAGGCTGATCTTTTCCCTAGCCTGCTCACTTCTCCTGATCCACAGTCATCTAGAGTAGTGTTTCCCAACCTCGGTCCTGGGGACCCCCTGTGGCTTCAGGTTTATGTTCTAACCAGATTCCTAATCAGTGACAACACCTGATAGCACTGATCTCATTTAATTAGCTGGTATTATTTTTCTTTTATTCGACATTCAGAAAAGCATAGCAGCATGATTTTTACATTTATAAGACATTTAGAAATATTTCTGCTTTTGCTATAAATTTAAATGCTTAACTCTCTTTTGTTGATTTCATTATACTTTGCCCTTTCTCTGTGCAGTTTTTCTCCTTCATTGTATCTTATTAATCACAACTGAAAATGAGCAGAGCAGACATGCTGGTAAACAACACTGAATAATCAAAGGCTGCTACTTTAGTGTTAGACCCACTGATTAGTAAATAATGGATTAATTAAACAATTAGAACACCTTGAAAAGTAGAATGAAAATCAATATGAAAATATTGTTAAAAAGAAAAAAATACATTATTCCCATATAACTGCTTGGTATATATATTGTGGAACATGGCCCGGACACAGACAGGCGGACACCGATAGTTCACCCAACACACATTGATTATACATATTATATACAATTAGTGCTCACACACAACCCCAGTACTCCCCCAAAGTCCAGGCCTTTCTTCCAATGCCTCAGGTCCGCCTCCACTTCTCTCCTCCAAGACTTTGTCTTCTCCATCCCCGACTCCAGCCATCGAATTGAGGGAGGCGGCCCCTTTTATACACACCCGGACGTGCTCCAGGTGCCTCCCAATGAGTGACTGCCGACACTCCCTGGTGTGGCGGAAGTGCCGGTTGTGCACCCGGAAGCACTCTGGGTGTCCCTGGTCGTCTTACCCCCAGCATTTCCAGGTGTGGCGGAACTTCTGAGGACCAGGGCTCTCAAGGCATCGGGGGGACCCCTGGCAGTGACCACGGGCCCCTATAGGGTTGGGCTTCTAAGACTCTGTTCCCGTGGTCCCCAAAGCCACCAGGGCGGCCACCCCCTCGTGGTCTGGAGGAGGCATAAGCCCCCCTCCGGTCCTTCCGGGCATCCCAGCTGGGTGCCACCCCCAGCCACTTGCCACAATATATATTTTTTTTTTTACCAAACTTAGTTTTCTAATTTCTATATTGTTCCCAAAACACAGAACATGGGAAATAACACATCACTTAATTAGCCCAGGAGTCTAATTAAAAATAGAAACTGGTTGGAAGAAAAACCTGCAGCCACAGTGTGCCCCCAGGACAGAGGTTGGGAAACACAGATCTGGAGTAATGAGAGCTGATCTAGAGACCATGGAGCAGCTGCTGCTTCACCACCTGAGGCCACAGGTCTGCCACGCCCTCGATCCTCTGCAGTTCGCATACCAGGAGAAGGTGGGAGCGGAGGATGCCATCATCTATATGCTACACCGATCCCTCTCCCACTTGGACAGAGGCAGTGGTGCCGTAAGAATTATATTTCTGGACTTCTCTAGCGCCTTCAACACCATCCATCCTCTGCCTCTTAGGGACAAGCTGACAGAGATGGGAGTAGATTCATACCTGGTGGCATGGATTGTGAACTATCTTACAGACAGACTTACATCTCGGGAACTGCAGGTCTGACATTGTGGTCAGCAGCACAGGAGCACCGCAGGGGACTGTGCTTTCTCCGGTCCTGTTCAGCCTATATACATCGGACTTCCAATACAACTCGGAGTCCTGCCACGTGCAAAAGTTTGCTGACGACACTGCTATCGTGGGCTGCATCAGGAGTGGACAGGAGGAGGAGTATAGGAACCTAATCAAGGACTTTGTTAAATGCTGCGACTCAAACCACCTACAACAGAACACCAGCAAAACCAAGGAGCTGGTGGTGGATTTTAGGAGGCCCAGGCCCCTCACAGACCCCATGATCATCAGAGGTGACTGTGTGCAGAGGGTGCAGACCTATAAATACCTGGGAGTGCAGCTGGATGATAAATTGGACTGGACTGCCAATACTGATGCTCTGTGCAAGAGAGGACAGAGTCGACTATACTTCCTTAGAAGGCTGGCGTCCTTCAACATCTGCAATAAGATGCTGCAGATGTTCTATCAGACGGTTGTGGTGAGTGCCCTCTTCTACGCGGTTGTGTGCTGGGGAGACAGCATAAAGAAGAGGGACGCCTCACGCCTGGACAAACTGGTGAGGAAGGCAGGCTGTATTGTAGGCATGGAGCTGGACAGTTTGACATCTGTGGCAGAGCGACGGGCACTCAGCAGGCTCCTGTCAATCATGGAGAATACACTGCATCCACTAAACAGTATCATCTCCAGACAGAGGAGCAGCTTCAGTGACAGACTGCTGTCAATGTCCTGCTCCACTGACAGACTGAGGAGATCGTTCCTCCCCCACACTATGCGACTCGTCAAACGTTAACATTAATGTTTTAATTCACTCTTTAATTCAATATTGTTGTTTATCAGTATGCTGCTGCTGGAGTATGTGAATTTCCCCTTGGGATTAATAAAGTATCTATCTATCTATCTATCTATCTATCTATCTATCTATCTATCTATCTATCTATCTATCTATCTATCTATCTATCTATCTATCTATCTATCTATCTATCTATCTATCTATCTATCTATCTATCTGTCTATCTATCTATCTATCTATCTATCTATCTATCTATCTAATATTCTGCCAACTCCAATTACACTGCTAATGGCCCTGCTCTTGCTCAGTCTGCCACACCCAGGCCTTCCATTGTTGGTTGTGACACTGCACAACAAGGCCCTCATATTTAGCCCTGTTCCTATCATTAGCCTCCTCCATTTTGTCTTCTCTGGGAAAAGTGTGTTCCAACAAGACCATCTGCCTAGTTGATTTAGACAGCAGGACAATATCAAATACTCTAGGTGATGATGCTGAAGGACTATGGAAATCTCAGCTGCTTAAAAAGGTTAACTATCTGCTACCAGTCCTGTGCAGATGCAAGATGCAAGAATCCCAGCAGCTGCCTCCTTATAATATGCCAAGATGGCTGGAGGCACTTGATATTGCTAATGAAGGTATTCGCCAACTCTTTGAGTCCCTGGCTAGCAGGCCCTTCAGCAGCAGTACCCTGAAGCAACTGCTAAGAATATGCTGTAAAGCATTTGAAAACAGTTTGTTTTGTTAAAGAAAGTCGTCTTCAGTTTGGATCTAACTGCTGAGACTAATATAACTTGATTTTTCCAAAATTTAAATGGTTGTCCAGCTAAAAGTCTAAGATAGTATAGTTATGGATTGCTCACCCACTAATTAATGAAACACAAAGGAACATTGATAGGTCTGATGAATTAAGACAGCTGAGCTGCATCCAAATAATGAATATTGTGTTTCTTAACTGAGAACATCTAATGATTGCACACAAAGAGAATAGGGTAAGAATCCAAGTACTGAGCTCTGATGGACACCATTACAAGAAGAATGGGATCATCACATTTCTGTGCAAATTAATCATTTCATATGTTTAAAATGAATCACTTAAGAACATTACCAGACAGTCCAAAACAATTCTCGAGTCTGTCTCATTAAAATGCATAATTAATCGCATCAAACTGATATTAAATATATAAGTATTTTTATTGTGGTCTTTTTGTATCTTTGGATATATGAATGTCATTGTCAGTGAAAGCCATGCTGGAACATGTTGCAATGTTTAATGTGATATTGAACATGCAGGTCTTTCTACAGAGTTTGGAAAGAAAAGGATGTTAAAAGTTTGCTTTTACTTAATAAATACATTCGGGACTAAACTGAATTTATTGAAAAAGTTCAACAATAGCACAGGTATCAATAATAATAGTATTCGAAGTGAGAACTACAGTGGATGAATTGAGTTTTTCACATATTTTTTGAGATTGGTCCTATATGTGGCTGGTTTCATTTTAGAAATTAGTGGTACAACTTTCTGCAATGTTAGTAAATTAAAATTGCTAATTCACAAGCACGTGATAAGGGATGTAGTTTGCCAATGCAGTAGCAGATTTTGAAGCAGATTTTTGATTTGGACCACAATAATTACTTTTATCTGAAATGGTGGAAGTAACTTTTCTTTCTGTCAACACGCACTAATCTGTCAACTTAAAAAGCTGTTAGTTCTGACACTCCAAAGTATCTGTCTTTGCTATCTGTCCCATAAATATTCGTGAGAATGTCCAAAGTTGCTTTCCAGTGTTTTGATACAAAATGTCTGGTGAGGGTTTTTTTTTCCACTGTGCGACACACACATGCACACACTTCTTAGTCAGAAATTGTAATTTGATTAAACTGGAAATCAAATGAAAAACATTCGTCAATGAGAAACATGTATTTGATTATATGTAATGTCTCTGTGGGATGTGAAACATATAATTTAGACAAGATGTCATCAAACCTCAGTATTGTTTTTAGATCCACAGATATGTAATTCAGAGGAAAAGAAAAAGTACATATTTCTTAAAGGTTTAAAAGTGCAACTGAGTATAAGCCTTTGCTCAGCCATGAAAATAATAAAAGAAAGAATTATTTTTTTCATGTAAACAAAGATTATGTTAAATTGAAACTACTTACTCAGACAATAACATTAACATAACATAATGAAACATTTTCAAAACTAGCTGGAACCTTGAAGTAGCAGTACTATCCACTGTGCCAGCATGCCCCCTGTTGAGAAATACAAAACATGAAATATGATATATATAAATATATGTTATGTGAACTTGTTCTTCTGTTTGTTCTGTGTTTGCGATCATAATCAAGGACTTTCAAAATACCTTTGTTAATGAAATTCTAATGGAACACTGGAATTATCCTTGAAGATATTCATGCCCTTCATGTAAAAGTACCAGTAGTACATTTTTCATTCAAGACTTGAGGCGGTGATTGTGATGGTCTGCAATTAATCATAGAGTCTTCAAACATGAAGCCTTGAATTCCATTTCTTTTTCATTTGAAAGAAGGATCTCTTTTGAGTTTTCCTGGTTGGACTGGGCAGACCCATCTGTGTATAATTATTTGACCACATGTTTATATTTATATTCAGGTAAACTGTAAAATTTTGTGATGTTGTTACTTGCTGCACTTACAGATGTCCAGTGTTTCTCTTAATTGTTAAAAGAAATGCCATAATCATTCCAATTGAAGCTGTCTATAAAATGAGCGTGTATATCAAGTTTTTTTCTCTCTCTTATAGGAATATTTCAGTCACAGGGAAATTGCATAAACAGAGTAGATTATATGAACATGATGGAAGAAGTTAAAAAGATCTCGCCAACTATCCATTGTTCAACCTTATTATCCATCTCAGGGTCACTGGGATTCGGTGCCTCAGGGACTCCAATAATAAAACGATGAGAAAATATAAATAAAGAATGCAATAAAAAGAAGCAATAGGACTATATTTCAAAAAATTTAGTTACATTATCATTAAAGTGAAGGCAAACTGTATTTTCCCTAAGTGGGAAAAGTATTTTCTCTTAAAAAATACCAACAGACAATAAGTGCAAACTATATACAGTGAGCAACATAAAAAACTATCTCGGACATATGTAATATATGCTGTGGGAGCAAACAAAAGATAATATCAGTAGTTTGTGGTGTTTGCAAGCACCCTGTTTAATCAGGAAAGAAACTTAAAGAAAACAAAAAGGTGGAACCAACTGTTGTTAGAGACTCTTCATATAATCTCTTGCTTCTTGAAGGCAGAATTCTCATTGGGAGCATCGTTAGTAATGAAGAAGGACTTCCAGTCGTCTCTTATATACTGTAGGTCCTGCACTGGAAGGGACAAGGCCAAAATCGTAGAGCCGGATGTAGTGTTATTGTTATTCCTGAAAATTTAGTTTACTCCGACTGAATTGTTGTAACTGTGAAAGGCAGAGACCACATACAGTCAGCAGCAATACATCTTTCACTTTTACTCCTAGTCCAGGAATTTCTTTGAATGCCAAAGTTTAATGTTGCTTTACAGAATTGCTTTTCACTTGCAACAGGTTATGTTTATTTTTGGTATATCTGATGTTATCTAATCTAATCTAATCTATTCTCTGTACCACAACACACATGTATGTGTTCAAAAGGGGTGGTTTTGGGAGACTTCCGAGCTGTAGCTGTTGTATTCATTGTAACCACAAACTTGCTATCAGTCAGATGATGTTGATAAGAACACCACTGCTATTTTCTGTTTAAATCACATTGAGCTTTCCTTCATGAGGTGTTGTATTGATTTAGAAATATCACACTCAGTGAACATCTAATTTATCCCAACCACATTTAAGCCAAATTTGTCTATAGTTATATAACATATACATTAGGCACTGTAAGACTAGATAAAGAGCAACGAAAAAACACTGCAGCTGTAATTTGCTGCCTTCATGCATTTCCTCTTTCCAGTTTTTAACACATATGCATCTGTCAGTTGCATTACTATTGCTGGATTTTGTGGGCACCATAGTTTGTTTCTTCATCACGAAACACAAAAAAGAATCAGGGCTGAATAGAATGTTAATTCATTTCTTGGCACATTTACATGCACAACCCCATCAGGTGAGTTTATAGTAGCATAACTTTGGGATGTATGAGGAACTTGAAGTCTGTTAGCTTAACTCAGCCAATACAAAGCGGATGTTCAAAACCTCACACCATAAATGTCAGAAATTAATAGCAGGGTCCAAATGACAATACAACAAGCTCCACTATTATGCCAGTAGAAAGAAATGAAGTTAATAAACCCATATATTTTCAGCTATTTGTGAAATATGCAATAGACTAGGTCTTATATGACTCCTGCTGTGACTCCTGAAGCTCTAGCTGCTATGAGTTTCAACAAGTATATAGACTAGGTATATGTTGAAATTTAGCAGGTCCTTGTATGTCAGTCGCAGTGGAGGAAATAGAAGACATGTTTGCAGGCAGATAAATGTGTTTCATTTACCATCAGTTCGACATTCTCTAGTAATGATGGCACAATGGTTAAGGTCAGGACACAACTGCTTTATTCTTACTCCAATACATGGTGCTGACTGTAAGCATTAGTGCCAAAAGCAGATGACTGAGCCCACATCATCTTTACCTCCCAGCCTGACATCCACCAACCTGTCTGAAGCTCTCATTTTGTCTAGAGTACATTACACATCTGTGGAGACATATTCATAATCAGTATTTCCATTGATCATAACCTGACCATAAGACTTACCTAGCACTTGTGTTCTGGGCTTTGCTAAGAAAGTTTCATTAGCTTTTGAAAAGCATAGGAACTGCACACTGGAATTAATGACAGTCACCACCACAATCCTCAATTCTATAGGTTTTAGAAGAGAAGACCATTAACATAGGTGTCAATATATCTGGACAACCACTGATGATAAAATCACAAAAGGCTTACAGAAATTGGGCTGCTGATCATAATACTGCAGACATAATGGCTCACACCTCAGTAGGTATGTCTCCAGGATCCTCTCAGGTAACATGAGCAAGGAAATAAAGTGTTCATGAATAATTAACTAGACATACAATGACAGCCATACTGTATATGCATTAACTTTAACTAAACAGGTGTATTATTTTGAACCTTTAATAATCAATTACAAACTCCCTATAAAGAATAAGCAGTCTGCTATAGATATAATTTCTTTGGGATCGCTAAAATGGCTTTACTTAATATTAAAGCTTTAACTAATAAGATATTATGTGTTAATGGTTTCATTATGGATAACAATTTTGAAATGTGAAATGTGGCTCATCAGTGAACTGTCATGTTCATTGATGAAGTCCATCTGTATTTTAATGTTATTCATTCCATTTGACAAAGAAAAAGGGCAGTGAATTGGCTTTTTAATGTTAAAGAAAAGAAATACTAAATGGCCTTTGTGGCATACGGCCAGAGCCTTTGCTGGGATGCCTCCACGCTGGAAGGACCGGGGAGGGAACATATCCAAAGCATTACCTCCCCTGGAGCGTTAGGTGGCAGCTCCCCTGGGTTGCTGCAGTGCTTTGGAATCCTGCAGGGCTCCATGGGAGCTGAAGTTTGATACAGCCCTGATGGTATCCGTGGGTGCCACCTGGGGGTGCTGCAACTGCTGCTGAGCCCTTATGGGCAGCACTTCTGCCACACCTGGAAGTGCTGCCGGAAGTGGAACAACGAGCATCTGGTGCACTTCCAGGCGCCTTATAAAAGGAGCCAGCAGCCACTACTTGGAGAGCCAGAGTCAGGTGGGAGAAGGCAAAGTTTGCCAGGAGGAGTGAAGGAGGAAAGAAAGATGAAGAGTGTTGGGTGCTATTGCTGTGCTGAACTGTGTTGGGCTTGTGGGAAATGGGGGAAGGCGTTTCTCATGAGGGAAAAAGAAAATAAAAAACAGTGTGTGTGACTTGAACTTGTGTCCCACACCTCTCTGTGTCGGGTTTGGGAGGTGGTGTGCCCCCTGGTGCACCACATCTTATATTAGACATTTATTATCAAAAATGTAATGCCTTGTTTATGAAAACATGAATTTTTAGGTTTATTATCTAACATTATAGCTAGTTATGACAAGTTTCTAATTTAGGTGATTTCAAGTTTCATAGCAAATTAGTTGTATTAATTTGGTCTCTCTCAGTATTAGTGTTGATAGGAAAAATTTGTGTTTTTCACAGTGAATATGCTGTTTTAAAGTTACCTTGTTTTACAAATATTTTCCTGAAATTTCATCATGTTGACATCTTAGATGAGCATTTTTTTCCAAGCGCTCCGTGATGCTTTCCTAGGCCAGTGTGACATCACAGAACTGTAGCAGCCATGCAAAGAACTTTTACACATACTTATTTTATTGGCTAACTAGAAAGATTACAATATGCAAGCTTTCGAGGCAACTCAGGCCCCTTCTTCAGGCAAGATGTAATCTTGTAATCTTTGATTACATCTTGCCTGAAGAAGGGGGCCTGAGTTGCCTCGAAAGCTTGCATATTGTAATCTTTCTAGTTAGCCAATAAAAGGTGTCATTTTGCTTGGCTTTTCTCTACATTCATAATGGCTAACACGGTACAACACCCTAGTACTACACATACTTATTGTAATATACAGTAGATACAAGATCTGCTGATTTTACAACCAGCCAGATTTGTACAGAGGGACACTCTAAATGACCACTGCACCATTATAATCCACTCAAAAATAGTTCCATTCGTCATTCTCTTTTGACTTCAGTGCAGTTCATGGAGTTTACAGAAGTTCTGCAATTTCAAAAAACAAACACTATGTGTTTCCACATCACTTGTCAGCATGTTACCCAGCCAACACATAACACTCCAAAATTGTGCTTGTGCAGTGTGAAAAGAGATAAAGGACTGGACCAGGAGATGAAAATGAAAATGTTCGTCAAACTAACATGTAGGTTTCAGTGCCAGAAAACCACAATGAACAACAAAAAACAAAAAAAGCTCAGTATGTTAACCAAACTCAAAATCAATAGACATGCAATCTTGACTGCCTAGAAATTTTGTTACACTAGCTAGTATTGTATCCAAAATATTATATACAAGGGACGGTGCTAAGTGATGATGTCAGACAGCACAACTTCAGGGCTTCGCATGGAAGCAAAGGAAATCCATTGTTAACAACAAAATGGCCACCAGCAGAAAGAAGAAGCCAAAATGATGGCTCCCTCGATAAAACAGAATGGTGCCAAAAATATAAATAAATATGAAGTAACATATGGCAAATTAATCAATATTTGCCTAAAGAAAACAAAAATGAAAATTACAGTGTCAAAAATACCCAAATTATAACAAAATTGAACACCTTTAGCAAGATACATGTACTTGAATTTTGCGCAACTATTTGATTCTAGCCATCCAGTTTCTATGTTTTTTTTCCAAAGGCATCTCTGATTAATTGGCAGTATACTAGGCAGAGATACAGTAACTGCTAAATATATTTTGGCATTTTTTTCAGTTAGTTTTAAAACTGTAGTAACCAAAATTTAGAAAAGGACCCCAATCATTTATTACTTTCCTCCTTGCACCCTGGGAGAACAATGCATGCTTCTACGTAGTCTATTTCTCTTTTTCGCTCTCTTCCTGTTTTTTTTTTTTTGTGCTGCTGCCTCTGCTTATTGGTCTTCTGGGGCAGGGAGCACATTTTCAGAATATAGCACTTCTTAGTAGCCACTGTAACCCACACTGACATTTACATTGACATTTCTCTCTTTCCTGGCGATCTTCTGCAGCATTCCAGTCTGCCCTCTGTCATCCACAGGGGTGCATTTGCACTTGGCAACATCTAATGTGCCTGGGGCTCCCACATAATTACTGTTTGTTTGAAGTAACTGACTTTCTGCACCTACCCACTGGAGTTACAAGGATGCTGGAATATGCAAGGTGCTCAGAACAAAGAACAGTTCAACAACACACTTTGCCTAGTATGTCTAGTCTAGAATCATTTGTTTGCATAATGCATACATTTACATTTCTAAATCCCTTTTATCTTGATGAACTAGTTCTCCTTCTGTGTAATAAAGAGAAGCCAAACTGTCAGCAGGTAAAGGTATACTGATCCTTGTTTGGAATGATAACATTCTAAGTAGTGAATTGTATTTGCACGACTTAGTCATTGCTAAGAGCCAAGTGCAGTTCCATTTATTTCAAACCCAGAACAGATGCAACCTCAATCACTGCCATGGCTAATTTTTGTCTCCAGTTGATGACATAAAGGTGTTTTGTTTCAGCCAGTAACTTTCTGGTAAAATGCATCTACTGTGGCTCTAGTTAAATTGTTATGTCATTTTTACAGTTAAATCTTATCAGATATCAGACCAGATTCTTCCTGGTATCTGTCAGTGCTGTATCTTTTAGTTTCATTTACTCTTTCTGTGTTGATTTTGATTGTATAAATTAAGTTATATATTAGATACTGTCTTCTAATCTTGTTTGGCAGGCAAAAAGCTTTGTGAAGGTCTATACTGTAAATGCTGCTTTATGAGAAATTACAAAAGAAAAGTATGAAGGGTTGGGGCACCACAGGGTGAACCCCATTTAATGGCAGATGCTGGGCCCCGAAATAAACACAAAATAAAGTCAGTAGTGCCATTGCACTGGTCTGATGAAAACATTTTGTTCAGACTCAAGTCCGTTATGACTCTTCAGAACAGGTAATCCACTTGAAGCTTAACATGTTTGGACCTAGCCAGTATCTGGATGGGAGACCATCTTGGAAAAGGCTGGGTTGAAGCTGGAAGAGGTGTTGGTGAGTCCAGCAGGGAGTGCTTACCCTGTAATCTGTGTGTGGATTCCAGTGCTCCTGTGCAATGACATGGACACTGTGCTGTAAAAATGGCACTGTCCTTCGGAAGAGATGTAAAGGTCCTGACTCCCTTTGGTTGGCATGTTTTGAAAACAGTATGGTTTATTCTGATGTCCTGGCTAAATTGCCAATCATGGCCTTGTCCATTCTGACCCCATAATCATTCCTTGATTATAATTGGTTAGCTCTCTCACCAATTCATCACCTAATAGCTAATGGGTGGTGAGCATACTGGTGGTGGTTTAAGTGGTTCCCCTCTGTCTATTTAAAGTGCTTTGAGTAGTGAGAAAAGTGTTATATTAATGTAAGTATTTATTATTATTATTATTATTATTATTAGTGAAAAAAAAGGCAACATTACCAACTTGGGAACCTGCTGTTGTGCCTCACTAAGGAGATATAAGGAGAATCACAATATTCACAAGCAGAGATCTCCTTGACACAGATACATAATTTGCTACCGGAAAATGATGCCCAAATACTGAAAACATAACCCTAACTAATCAAAAGGACACCCTACAACCATTTACTGAGCCCACTTAGTCCAATATAGAGTTGCAGGATAGCTAAATCTGTTCTAGAATGTTGTTATCAATATGTACTTTTTGGTGATACATTCTAATCCACAAGAAAGAAGAGCAATGATTTTAAATTAAAAAAACACAAATTAAAGCTGACTATTTTCTAACTACATCTTTTTGTTTATTTTTACTTACGGTGGAGCTTTGGTTTAAGTAGGTCCTAGGCAGAAGAGGGGGCACTTCCAGAGGATGAACAGAAGTGATGTCAGTGGTCTTCTAGGCTCTGGTCATTAGATCTGAGGACACAAGGGAAATATGTTAGCAGCTGTGCCAGTCCTTGGTTCTGGGTGGAATTACAATAAGTGTAGGTGCCCTAAATATGCCATCTATGACACTATATAAAGGATTCTTCTCAGCTTTATCTACCATCACATGCTGATCACTCCCCATGACAGCTCCAGTGAGGAGTCAGTCAAGAGCAACAGGTTTTTTGGTATGCATATCAGTGATGACTTCACATGGTCTGTCAATACTGTCGCCATAGCTGAAAAAGCACAACACTGCCTTTATTTCTGACAGTGACTGAGAAAAGTAAGAGTTAGCCTTGTAATCCCTACCATATTCTACAAGGATACAATACTGTCTGGTGTGGAAATTGCAATCCCTCAGGCTACACAGATCCTAATAGTAAGCATAGTTGGGAGCATTGTTGGGGTCTCATTCTCCCCCTCCTGTTCAGGACATTTATGACAAATGCTGCAGCCAGCATAGTGATGACTGCTCCCACCTTTGACATGGATCTTTTGCTTCCCTGATATCTAGCAGAAGGTATCAATCACAGCATCTAGGCCAATTTTGTAACAGCTTCTTCCTTCAGTCTGTCAGGCTCCTCAACATGCTGCTGCCCTCAACTAATCATTCACCCCCAATATAACAAAGGCTTAAACAACCCCCAACTGCACTATTCACTATATTGCACTAGTTCCTTTTTAGCACTAGTCACTTCACTTACAAAACATGGACTGTTCTCTTGATGTTTGCATATTTACATCAAGTATGTCTGCATATATGTGTTTACTTAAGATGTCTATCTGTCATAATGTGTATTATTTATCATTAAACCATTTTAGTGTATTTATTGCATGGTTTCACATTGTCTAATTGTACTGTGTGTAGTCTTGTGTAATTCAGTAGATATTTAATATAATTCACTATGTGCAGTTCAAGGTACACATCCCCTGTCATGTATGCAGCATTGGCATCCTAGAGAACATAAGAATGTAATAAATGAGAGGGAACCTTTCAGTTCATCAGGCTTGTTTATTTAGTTAATAGCTAAGCCATCCTAATATCTCATCCAGATACTTCTTTAAAGATTGTCAAGGTTTCTGCTTCAACTACAAATCTCATTAGTTTGTTCCCGGTTGTCCTTGAGTGAAAATGAAACAATATTTTGTTGTACTGCATACCTGTGTATGGATGGGATGACAATAATGTTAACTTTATTTGACTTGATTTTAACATAGAAGAGGATGAAATTTGCCATTGACCAGAAAATTGGAGGAGTGCTAAAGTGAAAGCTGAGTTTTCAGATGTAGGTGTTAGTTTTCTGTTCAACATTTCAGTGTACCCCTATCCTCTCCAGTCATGAACTGTGCAAGTGGCAGACAGAATATTTCTCCACACGATTGTTGATTTAGTCCAGTTGAAAACCTCAACAACCCACATGGAGACTGGATCTGAATTTCCTCTAGACAGAGAAGATCCATCTGAGATGGTGAAATAAGTGCATTTAGTGACAAATAACCATTTAGTTCCTTTCCATGTAAGGTGTACTAGAAATTATGGTGTCTCTGTAAAATGACATGGATAAACTCAAATACAGTACAAGCTGATGGTGGCCTATTCAGTTCAGGCTATTGACACCACGGACCTCACAAGAATAACTGATACTAAGAAAAGGACAGATGTTTATTTGAGAAGCAGGATGACTGGAATCCATTTGGCTCTGTGAACAACACTGCTGCCTCATAACATTATGGTACCTATTTTATCTCCACTGTGGGGATCCCCCTTTTGCTCTACGTAGGCTTTTCTGGTGGCTCAGGTATATACTAACAGTCCAAAGTCATGCTGTTAGTTGATTTGGCAACTCCAAGGTATCCGTGCTTGTGTGTGTTTATTAGTATAGGTGTGGACGTGTGTCTGTGAAAGGACCCTGTAATGGCTTGTTATACAGTCCAAACTTGGATTCTCTCTTGTCCTGGTTGTTGCTGACACAGACTGCAGCTCTCTGCAATTCGCAACTGGAGAAATTTGGTTTGTAAAAGAGATGAATGGATATGTGGATGGAAAATTAAACTTTGCTTAATACATTAAAAAATAAAAGTGAGAGTAATCCCACAAGAATTCAAATTAATTTCCAACTTGTCTCCAGCAATTTCCATTTGTAAAATGTGACTTACAACAGCTGTATTTAATGCACTGTTTTGGGCACCCACTAGCAGTTTCCTCTTTATTCGGTATATTTCCTTTATGATTGTGGTCACATCTTTCTTAGTTTCAGGGCAAACAACTTAATCATTTGTTGCACCCATAATGAAAAAGGGTGTACAAATTATCTATAAAAAGAGAAAATGTCATCTCCATTTGAAGTATGTATTTACTGGCAGTGCCCCCAGAAGGGCTGCCAACTGACAGCATTAGGGCCTTGCATTCACTTCCTGACTGGTATGCCCCTTGTGTGAACAGTGCATATTCTAAACATGTTTGCGTGGAGTTCTTCCCACAGTCCAAAGACTTGCTCTTAGATTGACTAATGTCTGTAAACTGCATGCATGTAACCATGGTCTGGTGATATAGTTTTACTGAGTTTCAAGCTCCCAGTGACCCTTTCACACATTAATTGCATTCCAAAAATAGACAAATGGACACATTTCCCTTTCAGATGAAAAAGTCTACCTAACCTTTTGTTGTTATTGCCTAATAGCTATTTGCCAAGGTTTGTGATAGGTAGACCTAAGCAATATGGTTACATCCACTCATCAAATTTCTGACCAACTTATCAAGTTGAGAGATGTAGGAGCCCAATTAAAACCAGATAGCACTGGGAAAAAGGCAGGGATGAGGAGCATACACACAAACACACTCATACAAGTCTAATTTGTTGTTAACAACTAACCTAACATGCATGTCCTTGAGATATAGAATAAAACCTAGAGGAGCCAGAGAAAAAAACACAGTGAGACAGAAAGAATTTTCACATAAAATATTATATAAAAAACAGAATCCATCTACATTTATTGCAAAACATCTCTCCAGTTCCTGAAACCAGGCCTTGGAACTGTGCAGCAGCCATACTAACCACTGCATTATCTTCACACCCTATTGTGAGCCAGCAATTTCGTGAAGTCCCTGAAATCAAGATTATTATTATTTTTACTATCCCTGCATTAATCTAAGAGATCAATATTTCATATAGAAAGTATTATGATGGGATCAAAATTTCACCTTTGAGATTCTGAAGGATTTAAATGTTTTAGGGATGATTTGTCCAGTTTCAACCTGATGCAAATTTGTGAGTATGTGAACATAATAATTCCAAAATGAATCACTGTTAAGTGCTTGATGGCTACTGATTTTAGAAAAACTGCTACAAAAGATTGTGCTTTACAGACTACATATACTGTAAGTATATGAGGCAGGTGTTGTGATTGAAGATATCAAGATTTTGAAATCACAGCTTGTAGAGAAAGTCATGTGCTGGACACATCAGAATTTTTTAAATGAAGAGGACACGAACTTGAATCCTTCTAAGAATATGCCCATGTTTCATAACCTTACCTTGTCTGTGGTATATTAATTACAATATGTACAGCATGCAATATTACAGGTTAAATTCCTATATTTTTTTCTAAATACAATGAATAGATGATTACACAGTACTATTTAGAATGGATTTAAATATCAGCCTGGCCACTATCTGTATGGAGTTTTCATGTTCTGGATTTTCCTTAGAATACTCTGGCTTACCTAACACATGCAACTTAGCATGACTGATGACTCCAAACAAGCCCCAAATAAGTCAGTGTTGTATATTTGTCCCAGAGCTGCTCCCTGCCTTGCATCCAATGCTGACCGAATAATCTCCAGACTCACAGTATCCATTAAAATGTGTCCAGTAATATATAGATCATACAGAAAATCTATTTTTCCGTGAGATAATTTGCCTTCTTTTAGCATTTGCATTCTCATTAGCAGTTTGTGACAATATTAAAAAATATTTTTTTTAAATTATGATTGGTGAAATATACCAAGATTTTTTCACAGTATTTACTGCTGTTTGTTGACATATTCCCTGAAAATTCAATGTGTGGGCAGCGTAGGCAGACATTTTTCCCAGTGCCCCATGATGCTTTATGAAGCCAGCATGACGTTACTGAGCTGTAGCAGCCAATGTTGGATGGAGTTATCACAATCAATGCATGTACATCATGCATGCTCTAAACTTCATCTATCCATCATCCAACCCGCTATATTCTAACTACAGGGTCACAGAGGTCTGCTGGAGCCAACCCCAGCCAACACAGGGCACAAGGCAGGAAACAAACCCCAGGCAGGGCACCAGCCCACTGCAGGGTGTGCGCACACACACACACACTAGGGACAATTTAGAATTGCTAATGCACCTAACCTGCATGTCTTTGGACTGTGGGAGGAAACCCACACAGACATGGGGAAAACATGCAAACTCCACGCAGGGAGGACCCAGGACGCGAACCTGGGTCTCCTAACTGCGAGGCAGCAGCGCTACCCACTGCGCCACTGTGCTTGCACTCTAAGCTTGTTATAGAGAAATTAGTATTTTCATTTGAGTGGTATATTAGCTGACCATAATGAGAATATTATTAAAATACTTTGTTGTTTTATATACATTCATTTGCCTTCACTGATGGATTAAGCATGTTATGCTCCTCACTATTTAGTACAGATCAGGTAGTGACAGGGACGGCCCCGAGTGTATAACACCGATCCCTTACATCGCAAGTACTGGGGGTGTTAGTTAGTCAAAGTAGCTCGGGAGAAACAGAGAGAGATAAAGGAGTACAATTTTATCTCAGGGAGGCACAATGGCGCAGTAGTTAGCACAGCTGCCCCAAAGTTCAGGTCATATTTTTGGCCAAAAAAAAGTTGGTCCAGGTAGAGATTGATGTTTCATTAGCCTTTGGGGACTCCTAAAAGACTATCACACTATTATAATTCACTCAAAACTAGTCCAGCTCATCCTTCCCCATTTAATTTAACGCATTTCAAACAGTGTGCTGTAATTCCTGAGGCTTTTCTTGTTTTCTCTGAACTCCAGGTGGAGTGGATTCAGTGGGGTTCGCTGACCACTAATTGTGAACACCCCTTGTGATACTGCTAGGGTGCGCCAACGGCCTTGTACTGAACCATTGATGTTCCTTTCTGTCCTATTCATTGCACTTTAACTAAGTAGACAGAAGGCTAAGCGTTCAGAATGTAAATTATAATTAAAAAGGATTTTCTGCCTTGACTGGATGCTTTGACTGTTATGATTGGGCTTTTTTGGACACTTTTTTTGCTTCCGGAATTATCTAATTTAAGAATGTGGATTTCCTACTTAGAATTTGTCATATATGTTTCGTGTTTATGCCACACATCTTTTTCTTACCACATCTGTAATTATTGTAAAGCGCGTTGCACTCATGTTCTTAATAAGTATAAACTGAACTTAATTCCTTCTTATTTTATTATACATTTTACACTGACAGAGCCCAGTCTATTCAACGAATGTAAGAAGGCTCGCACATTTTAAAAATCATTTCATTACTATAAAAAAGTAATATCGGGCAAATTGTGCTGTTATGAAAAGTTTGTTTCAGTAGTACTCGATGTTCTTTTTTTAACCTAAATTAACGTTTTTAAGAATAAGAAAACACACGACTTTCTCATCTAGTTTCTCCCACCGCTACTTAAAATCTATATACTTTAACTACTTTGAACACAATTTATGCAACGTGCGCATTAACAATAGCATGTCGCGAATAAAAACACAATCTTAAGAGTAAAGGAGGTGATATAAATGGTGCTCTTTTCACTTTCTTTCTGTCCTTGTCCGCTTTTGCTGTCCGCAGTCGTTTGGGCAGCTACCCCATCCTTCCCCAAAGCAGCACTCCCTTTTTTCCCTGAAAGATTAACATTTCGTATGATTGTTCCTGACAGAGGATTTGCTCTCAGAGGCCCGTCTAAGGATAACCAAAAAAGGGAATGTTGCAAGGCATTTTTGGCAGCGTGATCCAATTTTCGGAGAAGTTTTTTTTTTTCCTTTTTTTTTTGATGATCGACTTCCTGAGCGTGCCAGCGGAATGAGCGGCATGTTCTGCTAGCAAAGCCGAACCCACCGAGACCATTGGTTGGTAGTTGCAACTGGCTGCGGACAATGGATACTAGTGGCTGCCCATTGTAAACACTAGGGCGATGTGCTTAAGGGAGGGGCTAAAGGGAAGCCCGTCGTCTTGAGATCCTATTCCAATTGAGCGTTTGCCTCTCTACGTTCAGCGGCTCAGTCTGCATTTCTACGGCCATTCAAGTAGTATTCCGCCAGATAGAAGCATACGTAAAGCCTGGAAAGGAAAGCGATTTCGGGGCTGCAGGTAAGGAACAATAAATCAAGCGACTAAAAAGCGCACGGCGACAACATCAGTGTTTCACTTGAAAAGTTACTTTGCGCCATAGTGTGCAAAAGGCTTTCTTAAGAATAACTTCAGCTCGCCGCTTGAACTTATTACACTTTCTTAAGCCGTTCCTTTGTGGGTGACAGTTATCGTGGGAAGACCCAATGCCAGTTTGTAACGACTGTCCTCGTTAACACTTGGTTAATTGCCGTCTTTCTGCGATTTCGCATTACTGCCTTTTCTTTTAACGTTTCACAGAATGAAAGTAATTCGTGGCATGCTTTCTTCTTGCTGCGACTATTTCCATTTAAAGGTATAATGCGGTGAAGTGAATTTCGTTGGAAAATAGAAAAGAGAGAGAGAAAGTGAGAGAGTCGGAGACTTAATTTCGAGGAGTTGTTTATTCGGTGTGCTGTGTTTTGTTTAAGCACAGGTAAACGGTATATTATCCGGCGTAACTGAACGAATGCTTATAAATATGTTGGAGGTTTACCACATTACTTAGAACTTTGCAGCTCCAGGATGTGCTGCATAATTCGCAGCGGAAGATTTTTAACTGTTGAAAGCGGATATGATTACGGGGCGCGCTGGGATGAGATCAGCGTAGCATCCTAGGGACGATGTTGAACAGCTGAGATGCCACTGCGACTTCAGTAATTCCTTATGTGGCACAATTTCTATCATTTCTGTTTCACGTTTATATACTTTACGCGTGTATACATTTTGAATTACAATTAGTAAAGGGAGTGGCAAAAAGAAGAAAAAAAAAAAGAAAAAAGCCCGATGTTAAGTTAATGCCCCCTCCACGCCCGCTTTAGATCTCTATCTGAGTAATTCTGGAGATAGAAAAATTCTGGCAGGCAAGCTCAGACAGACACCACTGATGTTTTGCAAAAGCATTGATCATTCAGTTTATCTTTAAAGGAATGCACCTCTTACAGCTGACCTTTCAGGTGTGCTCTTAGTATTTTATTAATACATCAGCCTTTTACATGTGTTTATTTGCGAATAAGATGTCAAACCACGTAATGGTTGCTGCAGAGCAGAGACCTTTATTTACTTTTCTTTCTTTCTTATAAAATTAAGCCCGGTTTGACTAGAGCTTGCAACTTTATTTTGGTTTTTGATATTCTTTGTTTATGGAACCTATAGTCACTCTCATCATGTGTTTATAACATTACACCTCAGTTTGATTTATTGATCTAGGCATTCATACGTTATTATTCTGGACTTAATGAAAATTGTTTTTTTACTGTATATTGTTTCATTTGACATAACTATACTGTATATGTACTCCCTCCTTATTTCTCTGTGTGTAAATATATATGTGTGTGTTTGTGTGTATATACAAGTGTGTGTAATGCAAAAACACACACATATATAAATGTTTGTATGTGTGGGTTTGTGTAGATTTACACTGCATCAGTGTAAATGTGCAAAAGAAAATAAAAACACCCATTCATTACTACAATTGCTTAATTGCTTCAGGATCTCAAGGGCTGTAGCACATCCTGGTGACATCAAGTGCAAGGAAGAAATCATCCATGGACAGGACACCAGTTTATCACAGGGCACACCCATGCACACACCCAAATAAATTTACATGCTCTTCTTTGGAACGTGGGAAAATTACACGGAGAAAAAGCCACAAAGGAACAATCATCAGTACAGCTTTGAATTTGCTTAGTGCAGTTCAGTTTTGTTGGAGCTGACATTTATTCTGGGAAAATTGTGTGCAAGGTAAGGACCATTCTTGGATGTGTCATTAGTCAGGCACATACTGTTCAAGTGCTGAGCTGCCATTTAGCAAAACATGCATATCTTTGAGATGTGGGAGAGAAAGTGGAGCACCTGGAGACAATTCCCAACAGACACTAGAAGTACATTCACACTCGACACAGACAGTGATTAGACTTGGATTTCAACACAGGACTATTAACTAGTCCAGTTTTTTCTTTTACATATAATGGAAGTATAATGTATGAAGTACTACATTTAATCACACAAAATGCACAAACAGTTATAAACAAAAATGATCAGATCAATATAAAAAGAGAATTTGTTATTTAAACATATATACAGTAAGGAACACTTGTATCGTAATATGTCATTTAAAACCTGTATGAACATTGTTTTTTTTAGAACCTGGCTCCTCTATCACATACAGTAAGCATTTTTAGCTTATAAAATACTTTAGCCACTGTAGCACAGTGGTCAGAATTGTTGTCTCACAGGCCCAGCATCTTGGCTCAGAATCTTTTGCTCTGCCATTATCAATGTGGAGTTTTCACACTCCATCTTTGTGGATTTTCAACAGGTACTTTGATAGTCCTCGCACATTCCAAAGATATGCTGGTTAGGTTAAATGGTGGTTCTAGATTTGTCCTGTGTAAGTGGGCCCTCACTGTATTGGCACCCTGATCATTGCTGTTAAGATTGGCTTTAGATTCCTTCTATCTTAAATTGAATTTATGGGAGTCTGAGAGTGTTTTATTGTGATAGAGTAATACTCGGGTAATATGGTGATACTCCTGGAGACTGGCTTCAACTGTTAACCGACCTGCTGTCTGTGTGAAGTTTGTGTTTGTGTTTGTTCTTTTTCTCTTTGCATCCTGAATGTTTTTGTGTTAGATTAATCCATGATAATACTTGGCTCACTCTTAAGAAGTATAGGCGTTGGGAATCCAGTTATCACTGAGCGCAGTTATCAAGTGGCATCTTATCCATTGTTGCTTACTAAAAGAATAAGTTTCAGCCCTCTATAATTGGAATTAGAGGGTTGAAAATGGATGCATAATAATATATCTTTGAGTTAAATTTTTATTTTTTTCAATTTCTCTTGGTGTAGTGTAGCATTTTCTTTGTTAAAAGATGTTTTTAAAATAGCATTTCATGTTTTTATGTGAATGTTTTAAATTTCAAAGTGGCTGATTTAGGTTAAATTTTGACATATATTGAGAAGAATATACAGTAGATGCTATTGCCATATGTTTGTTGACTTGACAATGATACAGGAAATGCAATTATGTGTGAGCTAAAATCTTTCTGAAAATGATTTTTGTCCAGACTTTGAAATCAAAGGTTTCTTTAGGAAAGTAAATGAATGTGCATATTTCTTGTTCCCTTGAGGGGTGTCTGCTTTCCATCCTATTGTCCAAAAATGTTTCATTTTAGCTGTCAGCTTTTTATGTACAGCACAATGTGATAAATCAGCACCTGCCCAAGCTGGGATAAAGCAGGTGGGAACAAGTAAGAAAATGTACACATTTCACAACATTCAGGTGGACTTGGTTAAAGTGGTTTGAAAGTTGAAGGATTTTCACAATTTCCAGTCTTTTCATCAAAGAGTTTATCACAATTTTGTTTATTACCTATTTTTGTTCAGTGATTTATAATAAAAATAATAGTGATAATAGAATGTAATTAGATACTAGTAGTGTGCAAAAATGTTTTTATACCATTTTACAATATCATGTGGCTACAATTTCTTTCATAGATGGCAGATTCCAGTTCAAGTAATGAAAAGATTCATGTGCTTTTGTTAGTTTGTTAATTTTAAAAGAAGTACCTGATGGAGTGAAGTTGGTGAAGTGTCAAGCAAAATTGATGGCTGCGTCTGAACCTGATAGATGGTGGATCATTGTGGTACTTTCCTGATAAATTATAGTGTCCGAGAAGTATTGAATCATTGTGAACTTTAGATAATACAACCATAAGGTTGTTTTTACTTTAACTGAAATACTGTGTACATGTTTAGTCATTGTAAAATAAAGTGTTACTGAGCCATTTTTTTGCACTTTTCTACACGAGTTAAGTTGCTTTTATTTTTTACTTTTACAGACGTGAAGATCATGTCACTTACCTGCTTTGATTTCAAGGAGCAGTAAGAGTGAACTGCTCTGACTGAGGTTTGTGCAATGCAACACGTAGTTGCAGGGACAAGCACATGACTGGGTGAAGGCAGAAGGCAGTCTAATGATAATAATAATAATACATTTCATTTATATTGCACCTTTAGCATATAATGAAAACTCCCCTTGCATTCTGATGCAGTAAGGGGTGATACCGTACTTACATTGTACAGTGATTAATAAATAAACAGTATAATTAGTAGCAACTTGAATAAATAAATACACATCTAATGCTTTATCTTTCTTATATGGTTATAGTTAGTCATCTAACTCCACCTATATCTGACCCTGTCTGATGCCATTTCCTGCCGCGAGTTGTACTTGCTTCAGCATGTATGGCTACTGGTATATCGACTCTTGAGATACAGTAAGAAAAATGAAAAGGACCAGTACATATGTGTTAGTCAAAAAAATAACTTGAGGTCAAAACCGTGAGTCAAACTGATCCTTTTCTGGAGTCGAAAAGGTAAACCGAAATTAAGTAGTCAGGAAGAGAGTAAGATATTCATTACCAGGAAGTCAATAAATAAAAAAGCTTTTAGTAAATTGCAAATGAAAGGTTTTACCCACAAAACACGGTTATGGAGTTGCTGTTGGAGGTGATCTTTTTATTCCTTCATGTAATTGATGCCCAACATTAAGACCCTTGTGATCACTCAACCGGGACCCACATCTCAATGACTGAATCACAAAATAATGGTGCTCTTAGAAAAAAAGCTGGTGTCACGATAAGACCTTAAAATATATTCAGCTAATTCACGTTTAATGCAGTAATGAACATCAAGTTCATTATTCTCACGTCCAAAAACTTCTAAATTGGTGTACAGAAAAAAATTAACTGCTGCAGGGCAAGTTGAAAATAAATAAATAAATGAATAGAGAACCACTGGTTTGAGGGTTGGGGTACACAATGAATAGCTCTGTTTACTCACAAAATAATCCCATTTACTAAAAGCAATCGACATTCACTGCATACAATTAAATAAAGCAAAAAAGTAATCAAAGGGCATTCAGACTGAAAGTGTTTCACTTTGTAAAGCTTTGGTCTCTAAAATACACTTTTCTGGAGTGGGTGTTGTTTACATAGCACCTTTCCTGTAAGGGGTGGGGCATGTGAAATGGGATGAGATTGCTAAGGCATCTTCCTTGTTGGGCCTTTCTGAGCTGCAGGAAAAAAACAAGGTGGTTAGTGAGTGACATTATCTTCTGTTGCCCTGGGGTGGAGGTTTTCAAGTAACCTTGAGGGTTGCTCAATGCATGCATGTGTAACTATAGCACCACAGCACTACCACTTCTATATATTTTATTTATATATATATATATATATACTGTACCTATACACGTATATACACATATATGCATATGTGTGTGTGTATGTATGTATGTGTGTGTGCATATACTGTATATATTTGTGTATATATGTGTGTACATACAGTATGTGTGTGTATGTATGTGTGTGTGTATGTGTATATATATATATATATATATATAATTTTTTTCATGTATATTTGAAATCACATAATGCTTTTGTATTTTAAGACGAGTTCGTAAATTCAATAATGATTTTCAGTGGCAGATTTTAAAATTTCAAAAATGTGTCCAACGAGCTGTATTCAAGATATTGTAATGCGATTTCAACTGTCCAACCAAATTTCTTTGAAGAATGTGCCAGATTTCAACAAAGAACTGAGTTGTTTTATACAAACAGATAAACATGGCCATCACAGTAGGTACTATTTTCTTTATATGCAAACACATCTACAAATAGACTTGAGGATGAAGAAATATTTCTTGTTTATGTAACATTTATTATTCTATAGTAGGTAAATTATTTGTAACATGAGGCATTTTTATTTCTAATAAATGTTTCTTTAGCACTTCAGTAGTTTTCTATCTTATATTCCTACAGCTTGCTTTGTTTTAGTAGAAACAGTAAATTCCATGTTTAACCTTTAAAATCCTAAAGGTTTTTTTTAAAGTAAGGCAGAGCCATTAATGCAGTTAATGTACTATTTTCTGACCCAAATCTCATTCGCGTGCAGGTTTGGTTGACTAGTAAGTCTAAAATGGTTCAGTGTGAGTGAGTTCAAATATATGCCCTACACTCTGTTCAGGTTTGATTTCATTGTTTCCAGGATATGCTCTACGGCTCTTTGGCTGTCGGGGCTATCCACATGCCCGCCTTTGCAAAAGGGCTGTTTAAAATTTGTACTGCACCTTTAAAACTCTTTATGTTCTTAATGGAAAAAGTACCAAATCAAATAAATTGTGATGGATTAAGTTTAAAACACACTGGAAATTTTATAAATAGGAGGAAGCCATTTAGTCTATCAAGCTAGTTTGCTTATGGCTAAGTTGTCACAGTACTCATGCAGATATTTAAAGCTGTCTACATTTCTGCTTCAACTGCACAAGTTTGTTCTGATTTGCCATGACTTCTTTGTACAAAGGAGGTGCTTCTTATTTGTATTGAATACACTTCCCTCTGGCGTCTTTAAACAAGTGATTTCCAATTACATTGAAATAATTCTACTCATTCAAGTTTTGATCATTTTGAAGATTTGATGTAGGTAGTTTGGTTGTGTTCTCTGTTTAATACTGAGTATCAGTAACCTTAGCTTATCGGAGTATTATATGCCCTGTAGTCTGGAGGTACAGTATATGTGATTACTCTAATCTGCACAGCTTCTAGTGCTGATTTGTCTTTCTTGCAGTATGGTGACTAGAGTTGTGTAAATGCTCTATATGTAGTTTCATTAGAGCATTATTGAGTTCTGTTAACTTGTGTTGAACAATTTTACCACATAACCTAATATTTATATTTGCTTTTCTTAACCCACTGCATTCTTAATACAAGACCAGAATGTTGTGTTAACGTAAACCCTTAAATCTTTGTCAGAGTTTGCTTTTTGGTATATTTAAATTGAATGTGTCTTCCACTTACATGTAACACTCTGTATTTGCCCAGTTTGAAGAATTATTTTTGTGTAATTGTTTTGGTTAGCACTGCATATTTAATCTCCTTTCAATTATAGGTTATTCACTTGCACATTTAAGTATGATTAAATTCAATCATTTTCATTCAGGTTCCGGTCCTCCGCTCGTGAAGCAACATTTCCTTAGATGAACTGAAGGTGAATGTTTAGGTACTTCTATCTAGCATTTATTCTATAAACAGCAGACTCACATAACTATATAAACTTTTTCCACAAAAATGGTGAGCCATGCCATTTCAGTTTGCCTCAGTTTAATGTACGTGTTCAACATGTTTTGTTAGAAATAACTACACATTGGGAAAAGTTTTAAAGACTGTAGGATAATAAATGTCCCAATAAAAAAAAAAAAAAGCAGTAATTTTGTTAACATAGTAACTGTAGGCCAACTAGCTTAACATGACAAATAAAGGGTTAGCTACAGTCATATGAAAAAGTTTGGGAACCCTGGGGTGTTTTCCGAACACAGATTTTTAGTGAAGCAGTATTTAGTTGTATGAAATTAAATAAAATGTGAAAAACTGGCTGTGCAAAAATTTGGGTACCCTTGTAATTTTGCTGATTTGAATGCATGTAACTGCTCAGTACTGATTACTTGCAACACCAAATTGGTTGGATTAGCTCGTTAAGCCATGGACTTCATAGACAGGTGTGTCGAATCATGAGAAAAGGTATTTAAGGTGGTCAATTGCAAGTTGTGCTTCCCTTTGACTTTCCTCTGAAGAATGACAGCATGGGATCCTCAAAGTAACTCTCAAAAGATCTGAAAACAAAGATTGTTTAGTATCATGGTTTAGGGGAAGGCTACAAAAAGCTATCTCAGAGGTTTAAACTGTCAGTTTCAACTGTAAGGAATGTAATCAGGAAATGGAAGGCCTCAGGCACAGTTGCTGTTAAACCCAGGTCTGGCAGACCAAGAAAAATACAGGAGCGGCATATGCGCAGGATTGTGAGAATGGTTACAGACAACCCACAGATCACCACCAAAGACCTGCAAGAACATCTTGCTGCAGATGATGTATCTGTACATCGTTCTACAATTCAGCGCAATTTGCACAAAGAACATCTGTATGGCAGGGTGATGAGAAAGAAGCCCTTTCTCCACTCACGACACAAACGGAGTCTCTTGTTGTATGCAAATGCACATTTAGACAAACCAGATTAATTTTAGAACAAAGTGCTTTGGACTGATGAGACAAAAATTGAATTATTTGGTCATAACAAAAAGCGCTTTGCAAGGCGGAAGAAGAACATTGCATTCCACGAAAACACCTGCTACCTACTGTCAAATTTGGTGGAGGTTCCATCTTGCTGTGGGGCCCTTGTTAAAGTCGAGGGTCGGATGAATTCATCCCAATATCAACAGATTCTTCAGGATAATGTTCAAGCATCAGTCACAAAGTTGAAGTTATGCAGGGGTTGGATATTCCAACAAGACAATGTCCCAAAACACAGTTCGAAGTCTACAAAGGCATTCATGCAGAGGGAGAAGTACATTGTTCTGGAATGGCCGTCACAGTCCCCTGACTTGAATATCATCAAAAATCTATGGGATGATTTGAAGCAGGCTGTCCATGCTCGGCAGCCATCAAATTGAACTGAACTGGAGAGATTATGTATGGAAGAATGGTCAAAAATACCTCCATCCAGAATCTAGACACTCATCAAAGGCTATAGGAGGCGTCTAGAGGCTGTTATATTTGCAAAAGGAGTCTCAACTAAGTATTGATGTAATATCTGTGTTGGGGTGCCCAAATTTATGCACCTGTCTAATTTTGTTATGATGCATATTGCATATTTTCTGTCAATCCAATAAACTTAATGTCACTGCTGAAATACTACCGTTTCAATAAGGCATGTCATATATTAAAAGGAAGTTGCTAATTTGAAAGCTCAGCAAATGATAAACAAAAATCCAAAGAATTAAGAGGGGTTCATAAATTTTTTCATATGACGAGTATGTGATCCTGCCATGTTATGTTCTGGTCCCCATTACCTTGATTATAATAAGATAAAAATAAATAAATGGATTTATGTAATTTTTCACAAAAATACCATTTATTTATTTAAACAGTGTTGATTTTCCCAAAGCTTCATAACGCTACATACTTCATTAATTTCAACTTAAATTTGCTCATTAAATAATGACTGTTTTTCAAAACCCTTCTTAACTGTAGTATGTAAACTTGTTTGTAAATGAATGACTAACCTGACCTAGTCATTATTCTCAAAGAATTGTGTGCACTTTTGTTCACAATACAAAGAGGTTGTTCATCATGGTACACAATGGAGACGTTTAGTATTTATTTTTCAATTATGTTGAATCACCACTTAATTCAGTATTGTTGTGTCTTCAGGTATTCTAATGCATATTTGCTAAAGCCATGGCTGAAGGACATATATCAACACACACCAGAGTACATAGTGCTGAGGGAGCATGCGCTAGGAATTTGGAAGGTGTACGTTCAATGCCTCAAGTCATCCACCTAAATATTGTGTTGTGTTATTGCTGTTATTATTTTGTGTGCTATGCTGCACAACATTGCAGTGTAAGATGGCGTATGCCTTCCACATAGTACAGTGGAATATGATGATGAGGAAACAAGAGAGAGAACTTTTTTTAACCTTTATTTTGGGTGTAATAGTAAAAAATTCATTTAATGCTTAGTGCATCAATTCTTCAGTTTTTGACTGGTGGTGTTTTATCCCATTAAACTGTGTGGTTAAACATCACGTAATGAAGCCCTCTATGAAACAGTTACAAAAGGGGCAAGCACTTTACTTTTGTTCTTCATTAGTTTCTTAAATTTTTAAATAAGATGTTTTGTTTTCAGGAAATCCTTCCCATACCAATATATCATCCTTAAATTATTCAGTGACGCAGTCAGCATTGTAATTGTTGCTAAACACATTTTATAAGCCACTACCAGTAAAGTGGTCTAGAAAGTATTGCATACTGTATATTTAAAATTTGATTAATCAATGAGTGTGAAAATTCTATTCTAGCAGTATTTGGCTATTGGTTTACAGGAGTTCTGCTTGACCAAAGAGAAGTATGTGATAATGATAAGATGAATGCAATGTAAACCATTTTTTAAATCATGTGGTTTAGAAGCAATCAGTTATGAAATTATGCAGAAGACAGATTTTAAGGACATAAATATCTCTTGGTTTCTTAGTACCTGATTGCTAAATTGTGTGGAAAAAGTACCATTGAGCTCCAAATTGACCTATACAAGATGACATAATAATTCTTATAAGATCTAATGACATACTAATTTAATTTAAAGCAGGTAAGAAATCTTACTAAAAAAATGAATAGAACTAGAGTTGTTTTTACTTCAGACACTTAAACACTGTTTACAACTGGTATGGCTCAGAATGAAGGTCTTTAGCCTAAGTTACCCATCAGGTAAAATTATCATAAGGAAACAAAGTAGGTGGTGTACAGTATATCAGAATGAAGCAAAATTCTAGTTACAAATTTGTGTTGTCGTAGTTAATTGCTTCATCATTCCTCCAGTTTATGGTGTCATACCTTTTATATGTCTTCTTTTTTAGCAAAAACTAAAACAAAACATCTTATGTTCATTCAAATGTAACTGATAGTGTAACATCCGTACAAATGAGATGCCAAATGCAATTAGAATAAAGTTGTCATTATTATTATTATTATTATTATCAGCTTTACATGCACAAAAAGCATAATGACTTCCCATGTACAAAAAAGATAAGTTTATAATGCTAGTTAGGTTAGCTACTTAGCGATACAGATGTTATTGAAAATGTTTTTTTCAGTTTTGCTCACTGACTTTAATGAGGAAGTCTTGAATATGAGACACATTATGAGGAGGTTCTGCAAATACTGACAATAACATGCTATTCATTCTTCTGAAGCTAGTCAAATACGTACTGTATGGTGACATTCATGGTTTATAGCTGAGTGAGTGAATGTTTTTCTTAGGGAATATGTATTTTTTTTGGTGTTACTCAGCTGAAGTTGAAGAGTGCAATCTTGTCTGTTGGTTTTTTATTGTTCTGTAGTCATCTTAGTAACCTAAATTCTTACTCTTCATTCATTCCTTGTCTGCCTTCAGAATAATAAAGCTCAGTCTAGCTGTTTTTAGATGTGACACTTGGGAATCTTGAGGATTCTGGTTTTAAGCATGCCACTGGTACCTTCCATCCACCTGGTCATCTACTGTGAGAACCTGACTAATTCAATCCTAGGCTTAAATCTGTCTTTTAATTTTTCATCACAGAAGTACCCAACTGGGTGTGTTTTACTTTTTAAAGGAAATTAACAAAGAGTTTGTATTTTATGCTCTGGCATGCATTGGATTTCCAGAGATTACATGACGAGAGTTTGCAGTATTATTTAATTAAAAATAAGTACCTTTTTAAAATAACTGAAAGTAAATCCACATTTGCAATAATTGGTGGTTTGCCGCTTCTTTTTAGGATGAATCATATTTTTCTCTGTTTTAAATAGAACTGAGCAGCATAGTGTGAAGTGTGCTATGTAAAATACATTTTTTTGGTCAGCTATGAAAAGAAAAAAATGAAACTTTTTTAATGATGAACGAAAAATAAATGAAGTGGGAGTAGATTCAAGCCTGTCAAAATCAGTGATAAAATGCACACTTTCCTACATGCATTTCAAAAGGTTAGTCAACTGCAGTAGTTTATTGCTGACTTAACTCTTTAGAGATATTTGATCAGACAAGGAGCAACAAACTTGAGCTATAAACTGACTTCTGATTAAGAGTATAAAAAAAATAAAAGAACAGCCACTTCCAAAGGTCCAGAACAAAATTTCATAGTCATTGCCTCATTGTCTGGGGAGCAACTGCCCTTATTTCCTCATGTGCTGGCTTAAGCAGAGATGTAAAGTTTACTAGGGCAACATACTATCCTTTCTTCAAAAGACAGGCTTGTAGTAAAATTAGGAGGAAATTCAAGTATCTATTCAGAAATTACACTAGGGAGTTTATTTAGAGGAGTTTGGTAGATAGTCCTCAATCACTTAATTTGAACAAGAAATAAACCCTTCATTGATTTTATGTTTGATGTAATGTATTTCAGGAACAAGAAGCCTGGGCTATACTTTCCCTCATCTTAAGGTATAACTTCATTTTTCATGTTACATTTAAGTATATCCAAAATCAGTGTTTATATTAATTTGTCACAGGAAATTGTGTATTAAAGTGAGACTTTTTTATACATTTAAAAAAAAAAAAAATACCTAGCTTGCTTTTGTGCTATAAAATGAAGGTGAAAGATACCGGTGTCCAAAGTTGAAAGCAAATATCTTAACCTTAACAAATGCATCAAATTTCCTAGCCAGTAATTCTGTTCTTGATTAATGTCTTTAGATTGCACACAGTTTGCAAAACAGTGTTTCCATGCCATTTTAGGAAGGAGCAAAATCAAAAAACAAAACACTTTTTTGTCAGATTTAGCCATTATAAAGGAGAATGGCTATGTGCTTCGCATCACTGCTTGCATTCCTCTGTATCAACCTTCTAGCCCCAGGGATACGTTTCCTCCAGTGTATACTTTTCAGTTTGAAAAATCATCTTCAAAAGCATAATACATGAAGGACTAAACTTTTTTGGTAACTAACAGATATTACTCACACATTTTCAGAATTGACAGGTAGTCTTGCACAGTTTAACACATTGAATGATACTAGTTAATCAGTAATACATGGGGAGATCTTGCAAACTACATACAGTCCTTGGTGCTATGAAATAGGAATAACCGCTCTATACTACTACTCAGCATATATTAAAACATTTGTACTAAACTTTAACCTGATTAAAACTAAATGTATGCCCATAATGTCTATTCAGTTCTTGTCAGGTGATTGCATGCTACGTGCATGCTCAACCACTATCTTACTAATTCTCACTAGACTATAGAAGCACAATGAAACTGGCAGGAGCAGGCAATATCTTTGCAAAATAATGCAATTTTTTAAGTTCCAGGAATAACTTCTGTTAAATTGAGTATGTGTGCCTGCAGGTGTGCCATGGTAAATGTCAAAGCTCCACCCACAATGGCCACTATGAACAGTCAAACGAACAGGAAACATACCCATAAGAAAATAGTATCAAGAGTCTGTAATAAAATGTATTACCACCAGTTGTCACAAGTATGTCTCAGAAACACTGAAGGTACATTTTCTTAAACTGAAACATTTGATAATTAAAATTGGACATATTCAGTTTGTTTCAAGGCTTTGTATTTACATTAGACCATGGTACCCTTTACTTGCATTCTAAAGTACAAGAACAGGCTAAGTGTATTTTTAAAATGCATAAAAATATAGTCTCGTGTAGTAAAGTTTGTATACCAGGATTATGAAGAAATAACCATGATTTGAAGAATACAGAACTTATTCTTGAAAAGAATATTACCGTATATACTTGCGTTTAAGTTCTCCTGTGGATAATGCGGGGCTTGATTTTACTGTATAATGTCTGGTATTTTATAATGTCGGTCGTATAAGTCGAATGCGGAAAACATACGCTATTGGTCCAAGAGATTATGATATGCTAACTTCCACCTGAGAGAGTAACCATGGAGAACGCTGCCTTTTTTTTTCTCACGTATCGTGCCTACGTGACCACACGGTAATACCTGAACTATCCCGAAGCAACGTTTGCACTTTTTTTGTGTTTTTTGTATCTTACACCCTCATACATCTTTATCGTAAGAGCATCCTTTGTCTATGATGGAGGGTTCGAGCAGAAGAAAATATGAAGCTGGTTTTAAATTAAACGTCGTTGATAAAAAATTGGTATCTGCGCTGCTGCAACAAAATCCGATGTGTCTGAGAAACTGTTGCGAGATTGGAGGAAGCAAGAAGATGTGAAAAAAAAAAAATAGTTTTGAATGGGCATATAGGTCGTGGTCTGATTTTTATGATCAATTTTTCAGATTTCAAGACCCGACTTATATGTGAGTATATACGGTATATGTATTTTCAACTCTTTATTTTTAATAATGTATAACTCAGCTGGAGCTGATAAACTATTTCGTGCAAACCTGCAATGCCTATGTGTTCTTTGAGTATTCCTTAAAATTGTATGTACTTTGAGATCCTGCTCACTAGGGGTGGGCGGTATGACCTAAATTCTATATCACGGTATTTTTCTAAATTTTCACGGTATTCGACGGTATTTTTTTCCCCATGCATGAGTGGATGTTAACCACATTTTCCACTGCAATTACTGGCTATGAATAACTTATTCCACTGTCAAGAGTATTGTACATTGTACAAAAATTTTTTTTAATGTGCACACAAGTATTAATACAGGTTTGCATTGCTCCATAAAGTGATAGTTTTCAAGGGGGTGGCACTAATGAAGAGAAGGTATCACATTGCATGACAGATGCAGTCAAAATATAGAACCTTTTTATTGAACAAATTTTGCAAAAACCTAAACTATAATTTTGACAACATATTTTCAACCATACAAAGAGGCATTTAGACTTAGTAAAATATCCAGAAATGCTTGTCAAAAGTTGTATTGCACTGAATAAGTCTTAGAAGAGGAATAAATAGTAAATATTTTTTGTAAACCAACTACACTTTCTGTTAATGTTAACAATCTCTGTCCACTGACACGTTAAAGTGACTTTTTAAACAACTTTATCATCATTAAACTGCATAATATTTAAACTAATAAATAATAACAATAAAATAAATAATAGTATTATTACTGATAGTTTCACTATTACTTCAAGACTTCAAGCCCAGGTGCATTACACAGTATTCACCAAATTAAAATAAAATAAAACAAGTGCAACTTGGTGATGACATCTTTACCAACTGAACCATCATTTAGGCAAACTGCATTAATATGGACCTTGCTTCAAGCTAAGCTATATTCATAAATAATAAACCTGCAACTTGCATTTATAATGCTATTTGTGGTATAGCCCTATGGAATCGTATTAGGGCCACGGTGAAGAAAAAAACAATACGGACACAGGGAAGAAAAAAACAAACTATATGTCGAGATTAAAGTCGACATTTCCACTTTATTCTCATAGTTTACTTCATAATTAAAGTAGAATGTCGTAAACTAATCTTCTTCCTAAAATCAATGTTTAATTTACTAGATTTTGTCAAACCCCGTCATAAATTAATGCAGCACATTAAATGCTTTGTGTTAAGTGTTCCCTGACCCAGTTGTTAATCACTACGCTTCTTAAACTGACTTCCTCCGCACTAAGAGGAGGCAGCGATCACCATACAGAATCCATTCACTTCATGATATTCCTGCTTTCTGAAAATTTAGAATGCTAAGATAAATACTTGATATCATTTTCATGATGAAATGCATTAAAGCAGGTATTACACATGCACGGTAGTGACGCGGTAGTGCTGCTCCCTCGCAGTAAGGGGTCCCCAGGTGTATGTTCAGTGCAGAGAACTTTATGGCAGGTGTGACGAGGCTCCAAAAAACTGGATGTATGAATGGCTATCGCACAGGTTTAACTTAAATATTGTGTAAATGTTGGGTTTGTGATCTGGTGGTCGGAGACACGAACACAGAATTCAATGCATGTTCTTCTGAGCGGGCTATCCTTATTGCATGCATGCTGTCTCTATCTGACGTACCAAAACCCCAGTTCCTATCCTTCCTTTTTCTTTTACCACATAACCAATCACCACACAATAAACGTCTTTGTGAAATTAAAACTAGTTATAAACTTAGCCCATGGAGTGTTCAGAACTTTAAAAATATCTTCGTTATACATGTTTAATTATGCCATCCATTCAGAGTTGCGCCCATCTCTGAATGAGTCGCCAGCACATCGCAGGATGAATACAAGCAAAACATACACTAGCAGGGTCAATATAACATCATAAAACACCACATCCTACATGACTTTGAAAGGAAACTGAAGCACACCGAGTAAACCCACCAGAAAAACATGCAAATGCTAGGCAGGCACGCCGCCGTGCCCCCATATGATTAATGCATGCTTTAATGCATTTCACCATGAAAATTATATTAAGTATTTATCTTAGCATTCTAAATGTTCAGAGAGCGGGAAGATCATGAAGTGAATGTATTCTGTGTGGCGATCGCTGCCGGCGCCTCCTCTTAGTGCAAGAAGAAGTCAGTTTAAGAATCTCAGAGAACACTTAACACAAAGCATTTAATGTGCTATATAACTTATGACGGGGTTTGAGAAAATCTAGTAAATATTAATTTTACGATGAAGTTTAGTTTACGATGTTCTACTTTAATGACAAATTACGAGAATAAAGTCAACATGTCGTCACACTATTACACAGTACCCAGATACATTACACTGTATTGAAAACAAATAAAACAAGTACAACTTGGCTTGCAGTATTATCCAGTAGTATAGAAACAGTATTTACACATCTGACCTTTTAAAACTAAAGTATCTCCAGGCGACGGACGTGACTCCTTTTTTTTCAGCAAAAGTTCTTCTGTGTCATCATGTCCAACTTTATCGCCGGCTTCAGTTTCGGAATGTTCTCTGTCCATTTTCACCGCACAATACCTACGCTACCGCTACCTATTTGGTGGTGTAGCAGTGAAAAAGGTCTCCACTTGAAGTTTCCCACTGCACCACGTTCTGAACGTCGTTTAGGCAATTTAAACCGGTGTTGCGGTATAAGAAAAATCCATATCATAAAAAAAATAAACGGTTTTTGGTATGAACCGGTATACCGCCCAGCACTACTGCTCACCTACATTTTTATTGTGATGATTAAAATCCTTTTAAAGCAATGGAAACACTTAATTTAAAAATAGTACATTTTGAAAAGTGGCTGTAGTTGTATAAATTTTAAAAAATTTTCTGGGAAATGATTACTTATTTTCTTTGACATCTGTTGAATTACACTTGGTTCTTGTAAAATGTTCTGTACCTCCAAATGTTTTTATTGGCATGTTTTGGATATGTGGACACTTATCTCCTATGCAGATAAACAATTTATATTCAATGCTTAATCATTCAAAATATGTTACGCTTTTCTCTTAACATTGTATATTAGATGAGTCATTCCATTGGTTTCACAGATTTTGTTTACTAGTATTTGCATACAGTTGATTCTTTGGTTAAATGTGCTAATCCAATCCAAATTTTCATAATGATTCATAATAACGATCATAAGGAAAAAAACTATATAAATGTGAATTTATAATTTTTATCTCTTTAGAATCACATTGATTTAAAAGGTGCTAAAATAAATAATCTTAATTTGTCTTTGCAATGAAATGTTTTAACTAAACTGCTGGAATGTGTTTGTGTATGGAGCTGTTATGTTCATTTTTACTATTTACATGCAGTTAATCTTTTTCCTCTGACCCCTATGGTTCTTATTTTTTTTTTAATAATTTTATTTCATGAAAGTGACATTGTATAAAATCAAACAGATAGAATGTGCAAAACTTATACAACAAATAACTTCAAAATAAATCTAGAAAAAAATCAGACCATTGGAAAAAAAAAAAACAGGTTAAAAATCTAATAATGCAAGAATTCAACTCCCACTAGAAAGACAGTAGAGCCAAGAGCATAGGGAGAAATAGGGGAAATATCCTTTTCCCCTATATGAATGATCATTCTAAATTCTTTAATCGTGTCTTGCCATGTTTTAAAGTTTTGGATAGATCCTCTAAGTGACACTTTGATTTTTTCCAGTTTCAAATGATATAGAACATCAGTTACCCGCTCACTCAAGATAAGTCTATGTGCTGGTAGTATGGTATAGGCAATTACAATCAATTTATCCTTATCTACTTTAAGTCCATCTGAGAGAACACTAAATGTCACTGTGAATGTGTTAGGAGTGATTATGACACCAAGGCTATCTGGAAAGAAATCAAAAAATATTTCCAAAATTTTGTTAATTTAGTACACTCCCGAAACATGTGATCTAGCGAGGCTGGAGATGTATTGCAACTCTTGCAGGTTGGATTATGTGTTCGATACATTTTGGACTATTTTAAACATGAATAATTATGATTGATTAAAAAGTTTAAGTTGAATTATTGAGCGTTTTGCATAGTGCTGGGCGGTATACCAGTTCATACCGAAAACCGTTTAAAATATTTGTTATGATATGGATTTTTCTTATACCGTAACACCGGTTTAAATTGCCTAAACAACGTTCGGAACGTGGCACAGTGGGAAACTGTTTAAGGGGGACCTTTTTCACTGCTACACCGCTAAACACATGCAGCAGAGTACATGCGTTAGTGGAGGTGTTGCGTAGGGGCTCTTTTTCACCGCTATACTGCTAAACACATGCAACGGAGTACATGCGGTAGTGGAGGTATTACATGGTGAAAATGGACAGAGAACATTCCGAAACTGAAGCTGTAGCAGACGATAAAGTTGAACATGATGACACAGAATAACTTTTGCTGGAAAAAGGAGCCGTGTCTGTTGTCTAGATATACTTTGGATTTAAAAGGTCGGATGTGGACCATTATGTTCAAATTTGTTAATACTGTTTCTATACTATTGGATAATACTGCTAACAAACACTAGGATGGTTGAAGGGAAAATTCTTTGTGATGTTTTTATGTATTTTATGTATTGTTGAGAAGCTGTCTTTAAGACTGATTAGCATTTCCTCTGGAATTGAATTGGGTGTGAGGTGTGGATAATTGGGTAGGTTTCTTTTAGCAAAATTTGTAATTTGAAAATAGTGGAAAAAATGTATTGCTGGGAAGTAAAATTTAAAGTGCAATCGTTAATAAGATGCAAATACATTATCTATATACAGTTCTCTAAGTTTCTTAATCCCAAATGTTTTCCAAAGATTAAATACTGTGTAGGTTGAGAGCGTTAAAAAAGATGATTAACTTGTAGTGGAGCAACAGATAAAAGCTTCTATGCCTTGAAGTGCATCCTGCATTGGTTCAGTATTCTGAGTGATTGGTTGACAACAGGATTATTGGTATATTGATTAATGCTAGTATTTTCTGGGGCACAAGGCTAGGCATATAAAGAAGTACATTAAGATTTAGTTTCTATTGCTGACCAGGCTAGTGTAAATTCATTAATTTGTGCTGATTTCCAGGTCTCTAAATGTATATATTTGCCACCCAGTAATAAAATTGAAGCTAGATGATGCCACGCCACCTCCAGCTTTAGGTCTTTGCGGAGTCGTCTTTGGAATGCGTCAATGTCTCAAATTCCAGATAAATCTATATATATAATTCTCTAAGCAGCCGCCAGAGCGGCACGACACCCATGAAAGCACGCATGAAGGAGCCATATATAGATTCTCTAAGCCGCCACCAGAGCGGGCAAGACACCTATGAAAGCACGCAGGAAGGAGCCACGCCCACCAACTCTAAGACCATTGGATACGACGAAAACTCGCACAGCCACACCCACCAACTCAATGCCGTCATTTCTGTTTGTCTGTGCCACACTCCACATGCATCTCTGAGCCACGTTGACTTTTCATTAGTCAACCTCAATGGAACCTTGGTTCACAAACAGGCAGCGCGAGAGAGAGACAGACGCACACACACAGGCAGCGCGAGAGAGAGACAGACGCACACACACAGGCAGCGCGAGAGAGAGACAGACGCACACACACAGGCAGCGCGAGAGAGAGACAGACGCACACACACAGGCAGCGCGAGAGAGAGACAGACGCACACACACAGGCAGCGCCAGAGAGAGACAGACGCACACACACAGGCAGCGCCAGAGAGAGACAGACGCACACACACAGGCAGCGCCAGAGAGAGACAGACGCACACACACAGGCAGCGCCAGAGAGAGACAGACACACACACCGGCAGCGCCAGAGAGAGACAGACGCACACACACACCGGCAGCGCCAGAGAGAGACAGACGCACACACACACCGGCAGCGCCAGAGAGAGACAGACGCACACACACACCGGCAGCGCCAGAGAGAGACAGACGCACACACACACCGGCAGCGCCAGAGAGAGACAGACGCACACACACACCGGCAGCGCCAGAGAGAGACAGACGCACACACACACCGGCAGCGCCAGAGAGAGACAGACGCACACACACACCGGCAGCGCCAGAGAGAGACAGACGCACACACACACCGGCAGCGCCAGAGAGAGAGACAGACGCACACACACACCGGCAGCGCCAGAGAGAGAGACAGACGCACACACACACACCGGCAGCGCCAGAGAGAGAGACAGACACACACACACACCGGCAGCGCCAGAGAGAGAGACAGACGCACACACACACACCGGCAGCGCCAGAGAGAGAGACAGACGCACACACACACCGGCAGCGCCAGAGAGAGAGACAGACGCACACACACACCGGCAGCGCCAGAGAGAGAGACAGACGCACACACACACCGGCAGCGCCAGAGAGAGAGACAGACGCACACACACACCGGCAGCGCCAGAGAGAGAGACAGACGCACACACACACCGGCAGCGCCAGAGAGAGAGACAGACGCACACACACACCGGCAGCGCCAGAGAGAGAGACAGACGCACACACACACCGGCAGCGCCAGAGAGAGAGACAGACGCACACACACACCGGCAGCGCCAGAGAGAGAGACAGACGCACACACACACCGGCAGCGCCAGAGAGAGACAGACGCACACACACACCGGCAGCGCCAGAGAGAGACAGACGCACACACACACCGGCAGCGCCAGAGAGAGACAGACGCACACACACACACCGGCAGCGCCAGAGAGAGACAGACGCACACACACACCGGCAGCGCCAGAGAGAGAGACACACACACACCGACGCACACACACACACACCGGCAGCGCCAGAGAGAGACAGACACGCACACACACACCGGCAGCGCCAGAGAGAGACAGACACGCACACACACACCGGCAGCGCCAGAGAGAGACAGACACACACACACAGGCAGCCCGAGAGAGAGAGAGAGCCGCGCGCACACAGAGGCAGCGCCACAGAGAGACAGACGCACACACACAGGCAGCGCGAGAGAGAGAGAGACGCACAATCCTTTAAAACTGAGGTTAAAACACAATGAAGGAAGCAGTCTTTAAAAACCAATAAGCCCTGTGCCTCTTTTTCATTAGCTTCTCACCTGCTTCGCCGATGCAGGCCCTGCAACAGTCGAGACACTCTCTCAGCAGCTGACCTTCTCTGTGCCTGATTCCACTACTGTCAGCCGCCTGATTAAAAATGGCCTTTTGAAGGGGAGGTATGGACCTGCTATACCACAGGAACGCATTGCCTTTGAGCCTGCTCTCGTTCACTGTAACGTACCGGCTTTCTCTCTCTCCTCACTCGCTCGCACACTGCACAGGGGAGAAATGCCTGCAGCACGACTCCACCCGGAAACCGTTTCAGCCACACTTCCACGCCCCTCGCTACGATGTGAGTGCGATGATTATTTATTTAAAAATGGCCTTTTGAAGGGGAGCTGTGGACCCGCTATACCACAGGATCACCTGTGACATTGCCTTCACATTGTTTTCCTTTTATTTATGATCCCGTCGAGCAGATCAGACATCCAGGCAAACAACACTGAATAATCAATAGCTACAACCACATTGCCCGCCCCAACTCCTCACCTGAGTCGGTTTCGTCTGTGTTCAGCAGTGTTTCCCAAACTCGGTCCTGGTGAACCCCTGTGGATGCAGGGTTTTGTTCCAACCAGATTCCTAATCATTAATGCTGGTGAAACTCATCAGGGATAAGTCGGTTTTTCAAACGCAGCCGTGTAGCAGATTAGTCTAGCAGGATGTAATAATCCGAGATTAATGCGCGCCCCCGCGCTGAGTGAAAAGCCAATGTATATTGAGTCTAGAAAACATGATCAGCAAGTCTTTGATAGGCTGCAACAAAATGATGAAAGAACGGGCGCATTTTTTTCTCACAAGCTGGGTGGGTGGGTGTTAGTTAGTTAATTAGTTACTCGAAGGATTTCAAGATTTAATATGCACAAGCAGTAACACTGCAAAAGCAGCCCAAACCAGAAAAGACGGCTGGCAAAAAGTGGCTGACAAATTAAACGCGTGTGCATTGTACTTACTGAAAGCAGCGTTACGGATTTTGCAAATGTTCATTTTTTTCCCTCTGCTTAAAAAACATTTAAAAAGCGGCGTGATTATGCGGCGTATACTACACCGCGGCTTGGTATGCAGCGTTTAAAACAGTTTGTTTGTCGCAGATAATTTGCCTTTTACTATTACACAAAGACAATTTCCTGTTAATACTTCGTTACATTGATATAACGGTGTTCTCAGTATTCAAAGCGCTATCCACACAGGGAGGAACCGGGAAGCGAAACCACAATCTTCCACAGTCTCCTTACTGCAAAGCAGCAGCATCACTACTACAGCACCACAAGGCAGTTAAAGAATACACTGGGCTCGATTTTCTTATCACTTCTGTTTACAGCGATCTGATCGTAGCGTGCATTATTGCAATGTTACTTTTCTTGGTGGCTTATTACATTACGGATGTTTCACATGTTAATTTTTTTCCCTGTGCTTAAAAGACATTAAAAAAGTGTTTCTCAACCGTAACTCTGGAACAACTCAGGTCGCAAGCTATATTAAGCGTCAACAACGAAGACTCACTACACCTTAATGAACAAGTGCTGAAACTTATCCCTACCGACGAAGTAAGTTTCACCAGCGTGGCCTCCATCATCACAGACGATCCCGCTTTCAGTCACGGACAATTGTATGTTGCTCTCTCCAGAGATCCATCTTTTCATTCACTCACAGTGGTATCCACAAACCCACCCCATTTGGACAACTGTGTCGTTCAGGAAGTGTTCACCCATCAATACATAATTATGCGGCGTATGTTACGCCGCGGGTTGGCTAGTGAGGTTATAATTGAGTCTAGTTTCTTAAAGAATGATTTCTTTATGTATATAAGGGTGCTCTGAAATATAAATAGAAGCTTAGGAAGGATGTTCATCTTAACAATATTGATTCTCCCTGCTAAGGGGAGATGGAGGGTAGACCATCTGTTAACATCTTGTTTGATATCTCTCTATTATAAAAAAAATCATGGGATGAGATGAGACTTTTTCTCAGAGAGATAATTTCACGTCCCGTGAGACAAGACTTTGTGCCAAGAGATGAATTGAAAACCTAACAGGTCCAAGCGGGAGCGGAAATAAAAGACAAACAGTAGAAGAAGAAAAGACAAAAGCAGAAGACAAAGTAGAACATCGTAAAGAGGTTCAAAAACGTTGGTGTGATACACATGCAGAGCAGGTTAGAGATTATGAAAGTACTAAAATTTGAAAGTCTCAAAAAACCAATAGTAAAGATCACATTAGCGCTAACAAATGGAACGGTGAAAAGAGATATAATATATAGATATAGGTGATATGACAGAAGTATATAGTTATTGTTCGGCTTTAAAGTTTAAGTTGAGAGACTTGTAGATCATCTAATTCATATTACCATCAGGGAAAAGTAGTGTTTCTTCCCAATGAAGAGGTGTATCTGTGAGAATTAAAAGAATTGTTGTTTGGTGAAAGTGAAATCCACATGCGCGAGGGGCAGAGATGCAAAGTGGCTGGAGCTCCCACAGTCCACTCACTTCTCATTCGTGTGAATGCTATTGCTCCAAACGGGGTCAGAAATAAGACAGAGTAGAAGACGAAGTACAACGTCGTAAAGAGGTTCAAAAACGTTGGCATGATACGCATGTAGAGTAGGTTAGAGATTATGAAAGTACTAAAATTCGAAAGTCTCAAAAAACTTCTAGTAAAGATCGCATTAGCGCTAACAAACGGAAATTATTACTTGGTGAAATAACGGAACAGGGAAAAGAGATATAATATATGGATATAGGTGATATGACAGAAGTATATAGTTATTGTTCGGCTTTAAAGTTTAAGTCGGAGACTTGTAGATCGTCTAATTCGTATTTTATATATATATATTATAAATGTGTGTGTGTATATGTGTATACTAAAAATGTTGGGAAATTAAGGCGTTTTCTAAATAACCAGGATTCTGAGAAATTAATTCATGCATTTATTTCTAGTAGGATTTACTTCTGCAATGTGGTGTTCACTGGCTGTTCAAACAGATTTCAAAATCCTCCTTTTAACATATAAAGCCTTAAATGGCCAAGGTCCGGCTTACTTGTCTGAACTTACCAGTTAAATTGTGGAATGTTCTGCCTGCTAGTATGAGATGCCCCTTCGGTCTCAGCTTTCAAATCCCGGCTGAAGACTCACTACTTCAGTTTAGCATATCCTGACTAGAGCTGCTGATTAACTGTACAGACTGCATCTCTGTTGATAGTTATTAGCACTAAAACATAAGTAATATGATAGTTATAATTTGTTACTAACCCTTACCTACTCTGTTTCTCTTCTTGGTACACAAATGTGGCACTTGGTGCCACTGCCCTACTGCAAAGTTGTTTTGCCTGCCTAATGTAATGTCATCTCTGATGTTAGAGTGCAGGAATCATCTGGTAGAGGGGTCCTTTCTTCAGATTGGCTGGCCCAGCACTGATTGAACTGTGGAATGGCCAATAGGGGGAGGGAGCTTGACGGCCAAGGTCTCCAAGACTTTGAACAAATCCAAATCGTATTATGTGATACCATCTACTGTTGAATTCTGCTCTGTACTTGTAATATTTCTATTGCACTGTTATATTGTATTGAGGATTACTTGTGTTCTGTGCATTGTATTGTATTTACCCCCTTTTTTTTGATGCCCACTGCATGCCCAACCTACCCTGCCTTTCCCAAGGTTTCTTCCATTTTTTTTTTTTTTTCCAACAAGGGATTTTTTGGGAGTTTTTCCTTGTCGTCTTAGAGAGTCAAGGCTGGAGGGCTGTTAAAGCCCATTGCGGTAGTACTTGTGTGATTTTGGGCTATAAAAAAATAAATTGTGATATATATATTACATAGTTTACTGTCAAATAATGCAAAGAGTGTGCCACACGTGTTTCGCCCTTATTTGCAGTGGAGTGTGTACGCCTGATGAGCCCAAATAAGGGCGAAACACGTGTCGCGTACTCTTTGCATTATTTGACAGTAAACTAAGTAACATTCTATGATCTGCTTCTTGCAACTGAGGGCGTGGCGGATGTTTGCTGACTTGCAGACCAAACACATGTGTTACCTGGTAGGTAACCACCCATACAGTCAGATTGTGCTTCAGACTACTAATGCTATGAATATATATATATATATATATATATATATAGATATATAATAATCTTATATTTAAACGTCTACACGTGAATGTGTGTCTGCCTGTCCGGCCCGGAAGTGTGAGGCTACAGCCTCAAATGGATAGTTGTGAAGTTAAGGGATTTTAATTAATATGACAAATCTCATTCTGTTCAACTGAGTAGTATGCCTCCTTTACACAGTTCTAGATTCTCTCGTAGTAAGAAGGTCATGTTTCGTGCCTTGTCTGAAAGAAGGAGAGAGGCAGAGAAAAGTGTCATCATGCAAATATAATAGGAAAGAAGGGTACCTCCAGAGATAATATGCCTTATAGCCGCACTTGATACTCTGTAGCAGTAAGAGGCAAAGACACAAAGGAAAATGAGAAAGAGGAGGTCAACATGGAAAATATAGTCTTTGGCTTTGGAGATCTAGGCAAAGGCTTAAAATACTCTGTTGTCCCTTTAAGTAGTCTTTTTGAGGAATCTGAAAATTATGTGGACACCAGGCAAAAGCTTCTAGTGCAAAACATTACTATCTCAAATGTTCAAAGTAATTCAGAGGCTAGTCTGGAAGTAGTCTTGGGTGTATACTTGGTGGAGGTGAGTGAGCTTTGGATTCCTTTGTGTTGTATTTGTGGGAAAGTAGGTGAGTTACCCCATCAGACTGACAGTAGTTCATAATATATGTAGTTAGGCATAGAGAGGCTGAAGGCTTTAATGATTTATGCTCTGTTAATTTGATACTTTGTGTTCTCCCTCTGTCCCAGCTGCCCTTTATTTCATTATTTATTAAATTCTCTATTTTTGTATACTTTATCCTCCAAGCATTTTTTGTATGTGGAGGGTCAATACAAACCTACATCTTATACCATGGGAGTATCCCAACTGTTGGGAATCTTGCCACAACAAAATAACAAAAAGGAGGAAGGAGGTCTGCACCCACTGAATATGCCTTATCAAGGCAGCCTAATTATAAACTCAAATTTCTGTCCTTCACATGGCTAATAATTGTGGCTCAGATTTTTAAATAGAGTAGCTAAAATATGCAGAAGGGATAAGGATAAACCAAAACAGAGTTCTATTATATTTAAATATTTGTTGAAGAATTCACAAAAAGGTAAAATTCAAGGAAATATAATGAAGCAATAGCAGGTTTACCTAAAAAAGGCAAACGTATCCAAAAATTGTAAATCAGAAATTAGGGCCTTTTAAGACATGCAGCAGTCGAAACCAGCAAATGGAGGCAAGGCACAAAATTGAAAAACGGGAATCTTGATCAGCAAATGCAATGCTGAAGTGCAGTGTCAACTGGGACAGTCCCCCATCTGCATCATCAGGAACGCAGCTGGGGTTTATTTGATAAATACACAAAGGACAACCTTGAGCCAAGGAAGGGACACTCTCTGAAGTAAAACACTATCCAATGAACTTGCCATTGAAAAACAATTGTGAAATTTTGATTGTTATTATATAGAAAAAATCAAGATAAGATACAGTGTCAGAATACATAAAATTTATTGCAATTGTTTACCATTTCTATTTCCTAACAAGTCTACTGTTGATGTACATTTTTTACTGTAGCTGTTGAGTGGCCAGCTCACTGATTTAACATTTCTAACTCCATTAGACTTGTGAAACAGTGTGGGTCTCAGGTTAGCTCTCCCTGAAAAGCAGGTCCTGTACTTCTGGTTGTAGAACTGAAAATAGTGCTTATACTGTATTAACAGCTGTTAATGTTTTTCTTTAAATTCTGGGATTTAATACAAATTTTCTAAAAGCAAAAGTAAGTCAGGCATTTTGACAAAGGTTATATGCCTAGGCAGGATATTAACAGTAACCTTACTTCAAAACAGATGACACTGAATTGGTTGAAGCTGTTGTCATCATTATAATCTCTGCAGTATGCAAGACACCTAAACATAACAACTAAAGGCCTTCAGTGTATTAAATATTAATGGTGTATGAAACCATAACAAAAGGGATATGTTTTTTCAAATTTAATCCTCCAGGAGGATCGCTGTGTTAGTTGTCTGCCATTTAACATGATGGGGATAGTTAATCCCATCTAAACAGATGTATTGTGATATATTTGTGATTATAGCTGTATCTTTGGTTTTATTTGTTGCAGAAAGGTTTTACCCTTTTACCCATGCATCAAGCTGTTTTGGCTTTTTATCTTAAAATACATGTAAAGATAGTTAAACAATCAAAACATCTAATGATACCAAAAGCAAATAGTTAAATATTGCTCCTCTATGTTATCACACTACAGTTAGTAGCAATAATCTATATATATAATTCACTAAGGCAGCCGACCATGGCAGGCAAGACAGAGCGAGTTTTCAGTCACGGACAATTGTATGTTGCTCTCTCCAGAGTTCCATCTTTTCATTCACTCACAGTCGTATCCTCAAACCCACCCCATTTGGACAACTGTCTCTTTCAGGAAGTGTTCACACATCAATAAATAATTATGCAGCGTATGGTATGCCGCGGGTTGGCTAGTTTTATTATAAGAATGTACATAATTTGTGTCCCCTAGTGAAAGGTCTCACGCCATTACCTGGTTTTACAGGTTAGTAGGGTGCTTTGTTGCCTTTAGAGGAGAGAGGTAAACATTCCTCTTTCATTAGCCTTTTTATTTTTGCCTTTAAATGTAACTAGATTTAGGATAACATGTTCATGTTTTATAATTGGTGATGTAAATACTTAAGAAAATACTTAAGAAAAATACTTAAGTAAAAGTAGATATTAAAAGTGGTTGGCAAGAATATTTTAATTTAGTTTCCAAATGAAGAAAATGTACAATAAGAAAGCTAAGCTTTTATGCATGGAGAACCATGAAGGAGCTGTGTTGAGGAAAAAATGATGGGAATGTGCTGAATGCATATGCCTTATAAGGAACAGATTGGATGTGGTGACAAGTGATGAGCTTGACCTGTGGAATGCAAGGCAGCTGTAGGTTATGCTGCAAGAAAATAGGATGGGGTTAATCTTTCTGTAGTAATTAAGGCTTAGAAATTAACACTTGACCACCTGGTAAAGTTGGCTCTTGGTTAGTCTGTTAAGATATGTGTGCAGGTAGAATCTTGTTAGACAAGTCATAAGCAAAACAACGTAATGTCTCAACATTTTTTGGTCAGGTTCTGTATAAGCAATACAGCATCTAGTTGCATTTTAACATAGTACCATAAATATAAAATGTAACAATTATAGTATTACATAAGTGTACTGTATTTTGACATTAAAATGAAAATAATGCATCATCTTTTTTACAGGTCAGCAGTTTGAAATCATGATTTTGGGAATGACCACTACAAATAAGTGTGTGTTTATTGAAAACAAGATAGTTGTGAAAAACAAGTGCCTGTTCGATTTAGGAAGGATAATGTAATACGAGAGGGTGTTAACATTCAGAATAATACCAGGAAGGCACAACATACAAAATAAAAGTTTTAATTTGATTAGAAAAGCACACAATGGAAATAAATGAAAAAGGGAAATAAATAAAGGAGGACAACCAGGACAGGTCATTATGATTATCCCAATTAGACAAATAACATTTTTCAGAGGTAAGAATAGCCAAACATGCATTTCTTAGAAAGGTATGTATGCATTAAACACTTGCATAATGTAAATTGTGAAGTTATCTGACCAGGTATTTTCTTTGTTGCAGTAGTCTTTGTAGCAGCATTATGAATAAGTGTTTGCTTGAAGTAAAGGTTCTTGAACAGCATGGGAATAAAGCACTATATTTACCATTTCTACTACAGACAGATGCATTAATTTCTTGTGTTGTAAGAAGCTACTTTAATTTTCCTGTGCTTATAAGCTGGATAAAGCAAGTCATAGATAGTAGTATACTGTAGTATCATGACTACTAAGCCAGCAGTGTCAAAGATAATGTGGCGGAGTGGTGGCTCTGAGGCTAGGGATCTGCACTGGCAATCGGAAGGTTGCTGGTTCGAATCCCGTAAATGCCAATAGGGACTCTGCTCTGTTGGGCCCTTGAGCAAGGCCCTTAACATGCAATTGCTGAGCACTTTAAGTAGTGAGAAAAGCGCTATATAAATGCAAAGAATTTATTTAATTTAATTTGTAATGCCTAAATGCACATTCTTGTGAGTTTCGGAAAAATTTATCAGTCAGTGAAACAGTTGATTGATGATCTATAGGGAGAAATTTTAGTAACTTTGATTGCTAAATACTGTTGAGTGTCATCTGAATATGACATCTCTCTATCTGTCTATCTGAGTGGAAGTGAATCTTATGTCTTCAGAAATAACATATACAAAGAAAACAATATTGGTCTCAGCATTGAACCCAGAGAGATGCCATGCTGTATCAAACATAAGAATAATGCAATGCTCTAACAGAGGAAGTCTGTGTTATGTAAGGGTCTGTATTAATGTGTATTTTATGTTTTAATTGTTGTTTGAGTGATTATTATTTTTTTTTTCTGTTATGTTCACAATTGTGTATGGTCCCTTTAATTGTGCTACCATTCCTTGTGTGCTGTGGGTGGAGCCCCAAGAAGTGCGTCCACCCTGACATCACTACTTCTGAACCCTCACTCTGGCTATTTAAGGCAAGAGCGGAGTAAGCTAAAATCAGGATATTTGGTTTATGTTTCAAAATTTATTTAGAATATTAGTAATGAGTTTGATTAGGTGGGATTTGTATGTTATCAAGTATTAGTAATACACTGAGTCCTTATTTACTGTCACAGTCCTCCCATAGTCCAACGACATGCAGGTTAGGTGCATTGGCGATTCTAAATTGTCCCTAGTGTGTGCTTAGTATGTGTGTGCCTTGCGGTGGGCTGGCACCCTACCCGGGGTTTGTTCCTACCTTGCACCCTGTGCTGGTTGGGATTGGCTCCAGCAGACCTCCGTGACCCTGTGTTAGGATATAGCGGGTTGAACAATGACTGACTGACTTATTTACTGTATATCGGTGAGTTAAGGGTGTTATTTTCAAATGCTAAAGATCTACATTTCTCATGGTGTAACCACTTAAATAAAATATGTCCGTACTATATGTGGCACCATTGGGGAGATTTTTTCATAGGTCACATATGCTTATTTGGACACGGACATATTTGTCGCTTGATTCAGATTCAAAATGTGGCAAATCATGATCGAGTTGCTTTGCATTTAAAACATTTCTGCCAAATCTTTTCTTCACAGTCCTGATGTCCAGTTGAAACTTGTTACACTTGGAAAACTGATTTCAGACAGCAGCAGAAAACAAACAGAAGAATCATGTGAACAATCTATATGTTCTGTTTTTTAGATATTTAATCTGATATAAACTTTCCATTCCTTTCTTCCATTGCTATTCAAATCAGTGTTTTTCACATATTCCAAAAAGTTAAGCTTTGCCCCTTCTTTGTTTAATTGACAAGCCAGAGATTTCAGAAAAGAATGGTTGTCAGAAATGCTGGAATGCTGCTTAGCGGTGGATGCTTGGTCTTCTGTCTAAAGCAAAACCAGATGCAATTAAATGTGTTTCAGTTACTAAGTGCTCTTTGGGATTTAGCTGCATTTAAGGGTAGCTGATGTCTATGTGAGTTTGATGTAGTAAACAGTTTGAGATGTAGGCTTATTTGGCAGACATTAGTGTTGTAGTCTACCTAACAAAAGCTAAGGAAAATTATCTTAATAAAATGAGCTACATATAGAAAGCAGAAAAAGTACCAAGAGAAAGAAGGGCAAAGCCCAGGTAAGTAACAGCTAAATATCTTAAAAGACATTTATATGCACTGCATAATATTTATAAGATCAAATTTTTGCAAAACAAATCATTTTATTAATTTTTCCAAATGTGAATTTATAACATTTACATTAGCATTTTATTTGTAATAACATTTTATATTTGTTGGTTAAAATAATAGACCAGTTAATTGTTTAGTAAATGTAATAGCAAGGATATCTCAACCAAATGTTTCAGTTCCATACTCTTGCTTTCTTGCTTATATTGGGAAAACATTTCTTTGGTATCTCTTGATTCTTCTCCACCAGGAAACTGTGGGAATGGGATGTGCAAAACCATGTATAAGAAGCTTTTTTTTTTTTCTTTTCCATTTGCAATGTTCGGTCAGTCTCCAGTATGATCTTTTATTGAGACATACAGATTGAGACATTACTGTTGTCCTCCTTTCAGCTAGAGAAAAGAAACAAACTCATTTTCCTTTTCATGAATGCATAGGCTGATAGAAGATTGAGTACATGTAATATCGTTGACTATGTGGATTTTATTTACATGTAATATATACATTTATTCATTTATCAGTTGGTTTTAATCAAAGTGACTTACAACGAGTTCAAATATAATCGAGTAACATTAGCTTGTGAACTATTTTAAAACAAGATCCAGTCTTATTCAGTATACTTGGATGCTATTTATAACCTAATAATCTGTAGTATTTAAGTTTCATGCTCACAAAATTATTTATTTTAAAGAAATCTTTTATTTTTTGACTTACAGTATCCTACAAATATAAAATTCTTGAGCATATTTTAGACCTATTTGCTGTTACAGCTTATGATAATTCTAGTCTTCCTTCTGTACTTTAGCCAGCTGTGGTAACATTTCTTTATTTACACTGACATGCCTTGATTTTCAATCCTAAATAAAAAAATGCTATCTCAGTATTTTCAAAGCACATGTTAAAATTTTGTGAAGCAGTGAAAATAAGTTATAGTGCTGTTGGATAATCAGGTGAAACAGAGGAGCGCTGTAACTGTTATGCTGTATACAATATTTGTAGCTTTTTTTTACTGTAGGCTAATATTATTGGCAGGGAGTGTGTTGGAGTGGTAAAGGCTTTGGGTGTAGGAGGTTGTGGGTTCAAATCCTGCTACTGACATTGGGTGACAATGAGCAAGTTACTTCACCTGCCTGTACTCCAATAGGGAAAACAAAAATAATGTAACCAATTGTATCTCAGATGTTATAAGTCACCTTGGATAAAGGAATTAGTCAAATAGTAAGTAAAAATAACAATATTACTCGGGCACTAGGGCTTTTTACTCTTGGAAAGGCTATACACAATCGTCCATGTGTATAACATTCCAGCATTAGATCAATTCCTGCTTTTTTCTGCTTTTCCTAGTGACTTTGCTTTTGTTGATGGTCATTGCAAAACATAGTTTTGCAGGAAAGAGTATTCTTTTGAACTGAAAAGGGTAATCAGTAGCAAAAATGTGAAATTTGAGTAATTATTAGATTAGATTAAATATGATTTTCATTTGTTTACGCAGTTCACTCAAGTGCAGAATTTATTTTTTCATGTTTTTCATCCACTATATGTCACCCCCCATAAATTCTGCAAATGTGTAAGCAAAGCACTGCTTGAAGTGGATGTACATAAATGTCAGAACCCTGTGTATTACACTGATGTATTAACATGAAGAACGAGGAGTGCTGAGTATTAGCTGTGAGCATTGAAACACAATTTCTGCGGCGTGCTCCTTAGAAATTCAAGCACCACTATCTAAGACCGATGTTTCTCACGTGGAGTTTGAAGAACAGGGAGGTTCTCCCTTAATGTTTTAAGTGCTGAAATCTGAGAGGGTGAGAGAGAGGTGGGTTTTCCATGCTGAAACTTGGCTCTGGTGTTTGATGGGGTGGAATGGATAACCAAGATGATATGGTATGCATCTAAGAGCTTTATTTCTTCCTTGAGCTTTCTTGAACTTTCTCTTTACATTTTACAATGCAATCACATCTCCTTTTTTCTATCCAGGACACCATCCCTTCTTCAGTTATCCTTACATTCTATTGGTTACTGGTCCTTTTTGCTTGGCCTTTTAATCATTTTGCTGTGTCCTTCATTTGTATAAAGCATGCTCTCAGCACAGCCAACAGCATTCAAGTTAGCATTATATTAATAAATATTAACAAATAAAATATGTTGACTAGTTTTATTATTTCTATAATGTCACCAAATTTCAATTAAAACTGTCGAGACATTTCTGAGATTTTGGTGTATTTAATTTTTCTGGTGGGGGTGTGCTATTCTAAATATTGAAATACTGAAATGTTCTTTTTTAGTGAATACCTAGTACACTAGATGTACCATTCTACCAAATTTCAGCTTTTTAAAGATAGATATTTAAATATCTATATCTCTATATTATCATGTTTATAAGAGTGTTGTTCAACATGAAGGGTGCTCGATAAATTAGAAATTAACTGATTGACATAAGTAGAAATTATAACATCTTATGCAATTCAGAATCCTGAATAAGTTGTAGAATAGCAATTTATTAAATGGTTTGTTTTTGTTCAAAATCAAGTATGGGTTGAAACACACTTAACATAAACAAAGGAGGTATAGTAATAGGAAAGCTAAATGAGTCAACAAACCAATGTCTATTTCAGTTTACCTTGACTAGTGCTAGTGCTTCCAGCTACTACTGCTTTCAAGATAGGTAACCTGCTTTATTTTTACCCAGAGGATTGAGTTACCTCCCACTTACTTTCATTTGATTTTTCTTCTGACTCTCTCTTTTTAGGGAAATGTTTCTTTTCTTTATAGTATACACTCAAAGTTAAATGGATACTGCAAGCTCCTGTGGTTAAAGGGCTTGAGCTTGAGTCTCATTTCCCATAATTAACTCACTGTGTATTTTACTGGGTCACTTAGCCAACTAGTGCTCCAATTATTACAATCTGTAAGCATTTATACTGTAAGTGTGAAGTGCTTTGGGATTGTGTTCACTATTAAATGTGTTTGTTGCTTTGAGTCATTGCACTACATTTATGAAAACCACAATTAGTATAATTACTGGTGTTAGCAGTTGACATTACTGGTGTACTGTATTTTGAAAAGCTGGAGTACAGTATGGTATTTTTGCCTTCTGTAGAGGTTAGTATAAATGTGACTGAATAACTGACTATAAAGGATTTACTCTAAAAATGCCTCTAACAAAGAAATTCCCCTGAAATAAGTGGTTTCTATGCTAGTTTACAACATATTCACCAAGCAGGGATTACACTGTATGTGTTGTTTCTGTCATTTTCCGCTAAGAGCAGAATTCTGAGCTATCCGATTGCTTCGTAGTTAATGTAGTAAAAGTGAGATTTGAAGGGTAATAATCTACTCTGTTCCAGAAAAACATTGTTAATATTACAGAAAAACTTGTCTGTTACAGTATTGTTCACAAATCAAGAAATCACATGAGATGTTGCATATGAATAGTGCAGAACAATAAGATAACTATATGGAATGGAGTGTATTTCAGTGGCTGTAATTTTAAAATGTCTTAGAATTGCTCCTAGAAATTGCACTAAAATTCTGACTAGGATAAAAATTTGTCCTACCTCAGAGTTGGACATGAGAAGTAGTTATAAAACATCCTTCTTCCATTCCTAGTGAGGATTAGGAGTCCACATTTGAGAATGAATGACATCACAATTTTATGTTACCACTGACTGCAAATTGGCGCTCATGATGGTGTTTCTTTAGTTTTAGGAAAACATAATACGGTAGAATATTGTGCTGAGCTGTGCATAATTATTGCCAAAAAACGTAAAAACATCAAGTATAATACTGTAACGAGCACAAAGTAAAGTCCACTAACAGGCCTAATTATTTAACAATGAATGACCTTAGCCGCACTTTTAGAAGAATCATCTTCCTGCTTCCCCACAGTGAAATACCAAGTTACTGAAATGGCCATGGCTATTCCTGCGATATTCCTGAAGTTGTGTTCACTCTTCCAGTATTCCCGGTTGTCTTCCAGAGTTGCATGCCACATTCCTCTCTGTGATCCTACCTCAACTTCTGCAAGGCTATATTCATCCAATTCCCTGGGAGTCTCTACATGCCTTCTTGAGTCTTCCTTGGCTTGTAAAGTGTAATGACAATGTCCCAGGAGTTCATGGTATGCAGACCTCAGTGTACCATTGTGACATTTTGTTGTCATTTACCCATCCTGTCCTGCCTATTTTCAGAGTAATATACTAGCTACAACAATACAGTTTGCATCTATGACCACCTGTGTGTTGATATTGTGGTATAATTTTGCAAATCACTAATGCATGCTTATCCACACTTGGGGTAAAGGTCTTTATGTGAATGCCAATTTGCATGAACACCACTTGCTTTAATATTACCTCTCGTGGCATTGCAGAGAAATGTAAATATCTGTTTTCGTACCTCATGTGTTGTAAGGGTATTCAAAGTTTGGTGCCAAATTTTGAGAAATGGGTGACATACCAGAATCACTGCTTTTTCCTTGTGGCCAAAAAAGTAACATTACTATACGTTTCATTTTGGCTAACAGTGCATGACTTCTCCATGTAGATGGATAAATTATGTAATGTACAAAATTTGTTATGAATATTATTTCATCTGTCAAGTCAAAATGTTTTTACATGTTCATCATTGTCCTGCGTTTTAAAAACATTCAGGCTTTCTCTGAACGTGCATACCACCCTCTTCCTGAATGCTACCATCTGGCAGCTCTTAACGATTTAGTAGAGTATGTGAGCTCTCTTGAATCCTGGTGAAGTTACATTAGGAAAATTAATAAAATGCTTTTACTCCTAGTCCTAAGAGTAGGACCATGTTTGCATCACTCAGAGTTTTGAACCAGATAGGACCTTTTTCCTACTCTGACACACTTGATAAGTAGAAGTACAAATTAATTATAAAATAAATCAAAGGGAAATAAACATTAATAATGTAATGACATATTGGAACAGATTGATGATAAAGATTGGTAAATAACACAGAAGAATTAGAATCAGTTTGGTTGGTCATTATCATCATCAAGATGATTTATCTTACCGTTTGCAAATACAGTGTTACTTTGGCATTTATCGTTAATTCGTTTCAGAAGGCACAATGAGTGGCAAAAATGATTAGTTACAAACTAATTTTTCTCATGAACAATAATGTAAATTTAATTAATCTATTCCAGACCCACAGAAAAATCTACATTTTATAAGGCATTATATGCAGTAAGGGAGTTGTACTTTACCAATAAACAATATAAGTTAATAGACAAAAAAAAAACAATAATTGGGTTAAATGAAATAAATTTAACCTTACCTGTACTGAGTGGAGTTGATGGCCTAAAGGGATGGTGGCGAGGAAGGTGTTGTGGAGTCTTCTTCCATAAAACCTATGGACATCTGCCCTTCAGGGGGTCTTTCTGGTTTCTGTTTCTTATTACCACTGAACCCTGCTTGAGACTCACTGGGTTTAATGATGCGTGTTTATGTTTGTGTTTGAAGATGCCTCTAAAGTAGGAATTTGTCTGGTTATTTAACAAATTAACATTGCGGCTTGTTAGACCTTTGTCAGGGTGATATATTTCAGCAACATTTTGCACTTCCATTTATTTTGCACTCATTTCCGTGATTAATGACCTGGGGACATTGTCCCTTACAAGTACCTCCTCCTCATCTGAAGATGTTCTTCTTTTATGCTCCTCAACTAATTCCTCCACATCATCAGCATCAACCTGTAGGCCCATAGACTATCCCCAGAGTCACAATATCCTCCACAATACCTGTAGGCCTAGGCTCAGTCTCAAAGCCTTCAAAGTCCCTCTGAGTTAGAGGTTCTGGCCATAGTTTCTTCCAGGAAGAGTTCATGGTCCTGTATAAGACTACCCCCCAGGCCTTATCAATAAGATTTACGCAGAGGAGGATATGAATATGGTTCTCTCAAGGTCATCTCTGTAACTGAGGTCACTTTTTTTTAAATTAGAGAATGTCCTGCTGATCCATGGGCTTGATTAGAGGAGTTGTGGTAGGGGACAAAATTCTCACAGTGATGAAGCTGAGTTCCTCCAACAAGTCGTCGTCCAAGCCTGGAGGGTGAGCAGAAGCATTGTCCAAAACAAACAGAACCTTCAGATGCTAATTTTTCTCCTGTAAATTTTTTTTCATAAATGGGCCAAACACTTCATTCATCCACTCTGTGAAGAAATGCCTGGTGACCCAAGCTTTACTACTAGCCCTACACATCACATGTAACTTGCTTTTTATCACATTATTTTTATTGAAAACGTGCAGGTTTTCACTGTGGTTGACTGGCAGAGGCTTAAGTTTTAAATCCCCACTTGCATTTTCACACAACAACAGAGTTAGCCTGTCCTTCATTGGCTTGTGCCCTGGTAATGCATTCTCCTCTCGAGTGATGTAGGTCCTGTTGGACATTTTTTTCCAGGACAAGCCTGTCTTATCACAATTGAACACTTGCTGGGAGATCAAACCCTCAGCCTCTACATAGTGCTTAAACTTATGAACATATTTCATGGGCAGCTTTTTTGTTTGCACAGGCTGCCTCTCCATGTCTCACCACACCATGTACGCTACCTCTCTTTTTAAAATGATCAAACCACTGGCTTTAAAGACTTCACTACTATCAGCACTCATTCCATGCTTGTTTTTCAACAGATCAGCATACAACAGTTTTCCTTTTTCACAAATGATGGCCTGTGAAATACTATCACCAGCTAACTGTTTTTCATTTATCCAGATCAACAATAATTTCTCCACTTCCTCTAGTGTCTGTGATCTTTGTTTCGTCACAGCTTTCACTCCTTTAGCAACATCTGCTGCTTTGATGTGCTCTTTATTTTTCACAATGGTGGATATGATTATTCTTGGTATTCTGTATTGTATCGTGAGATCAGACACGTGGATACCACTCTTATATTTCACAATTATTTCTTTTTTCTGCTCTATCATGGTTCTAACTAATTTTCTTTTTCTGTTGGCTGTTTTCATCAACCTTCTTAGGACCCATGGTTATATTGTACATATTTCCACAAGGAATAGAGCAAAAAAAAAAACACACACAAGAAATTGTACAGCGGATCGAGAGGGGTTCTGCACCGAGTGAGAGCTATGCCGAGACTACCTCGTGGCCCTTTGTTTATCCTTAAAGGTGCATGCATATCATGATAACACAACATCTCGATGCATACGAGTTCTAGTGAGTTTGACAAGTGTCAAACAAATAATGGGTACTGTGGCGATTTTCTTTTTCTCATCAAAAAGAGGTGAATACCAAATTCTATTAATTTTGAAGCTGACGAGTACTAAGGTTTGACTGTACTAAATACTGACAAGATTTTCTCTTCAGAAACTAAACTAATTAATGGATACTGATTAAAATCTCTACTAAAAGTACAAATTCAAATATATCAGTGCCGTATGAATTAATGTATATCAAGATCGTTCAGGATACATCTGTGTATACAAACTCTTTTTAAAGTTGTTTTTGTAACAGTACACTTTTCAAATCATATTTGTGAGGTTTGTGACTTTTGGTGGTCTGAGATTTAGGTTTGAATCAGTACTGTATATAGAAATGTTTACTGAGGAGCAGTGTTTATTGGACAAGTCAAATGTAAAATGTCACAAACTCCTTGTATTTTAATTTCAGATCTCTTATTCTGTTTTCAATATTTGTCCCAGATTTAAGGCTACTTTCTTTGAAATTAACATTGGCAATTACGGAATAATCCAATATTTCAGAACTCCTATAAAATATCTATTATTCTACTGTTTTCAGGATGGCTCACATCACATAAATGATCAGACTTTATTTCTTATGCCTATGTACTAATGCAGAATTAACGATTGAACTCTACTGACCCTTACTGCAGTAATTGCTCATAACTAGAGATTGCTTCCCATTTGCTTGCATATTATTAAAATATGCATTGTATGTGGTTCATTACTTTTTAATTAACATTGCATTGGCTCCAAGAACCCAATGAACAACACAAAAGTATTGTTTGTTGATTTGTTTTCTGTCATGAAGAACGTTGTTTTGCACCCCCATTAACTTTTGCGATTGTGTACTTCCTATGCAGTATTATTAGAGATATCTGTCTCAAATTTCAAAGTATTAACAGCTGAACAACACAAATGTTTGGCTAAAGTGGAAATTTTGAAATGTTAACTAAATATATTTTTCATTTGGAATGGAGTATGGAGCAGCCCATTTTTTCACCATTATAAACTAGCCTCACATATTGATGTTATGATATGTGGAGATTTAAAAATGTATCTCTCGCTAGGTAACTTTTTTTTTGTATTTCTTTCAAGAGTGTTTTGGGAATTTTGAAATGTGGAGAATTGGAATTCATCAATATATTCTCTCTATATATTGTGTCACATTTATATTTTAGATGTTTTGTTAAATGCAGACACTGTGTTTTATTATATTGAATATTTTAAATTCTGATGCGCAAGACTCATTTATCTACATTAGACTTCATTAGCCATATGTCTACCTATATTGTCCAGTTCTTTCTGAAGGAATTCTGATAACACTGTTATCCACTAATCTGTCAAATGCACAGTCTGCAGATATTAATAGTTTGTTAGTTATATTTTGGCATAATCATTTATATAAATTAAAAAAGCAGCAGCTCCAGTTCTCATTCCAGTATAATTGCAGTTTTGACCTTATGTGATTTTGGAGAAGTTTAATATGTTGTATTTGGTGGCCAGGTCAGTTTTTATCTAATCTGTGTGTTGTACCCTGAATCTCCACATCCTGTAGTTAAATTATTTGCCAGTAATGGGGTAACCTTATTAAAAATTTGTCTTAAATGTCAGAATATAATACTGTGCATTAAACTATAATTATTATAATTTTGATTCATCATAAAACAATGGCAGATTACTGAAGAACAATCTTATATTTACCTGTATTTACTGTCTACTAGAACACCTGCACTAGATCCATACATTCTGCCTTGTCTTTTATAGGTGCTTCCAATGATTGAATAAAAGAATCAGCCTGTTTACCTTTTATCCAATTCTTCTTACTATAGGCATTGTAAACCCTCTGGCTTTTGCTTTTGTCTCTTTGTAGGGGCTGTATACTGTAGTATATAAACTTTAGGACACAATTCTGATCATCCTTATACTAATTTGTATTCTAATAATAATAATACTTCATATTACTAATTATTATTATTTTACCATCTATGTAATCTTATGGAATTCATAAATTTAGCTTGTTTAATGTTGACTTGAGGTGGAACATCTATGGTGACAAATTTACATTATTGAGGTATAGAGAATGCATAGTTTTAGTCTTGAAGTTTATAAATTTCTTTACTATGTCTCTGTCCCACATGCTTTGTTCCCAAAGAAACTGTCGTATGTTTTTTACTTCATTTCCAGTTAATGTTTTCTGACAGTATTCAATGAAAATGAAAACGTCATTTTATAGACTATGAAGAATCTCAGATTTTGATGTAAACTTAGACCTGAAGAGTGTTGAGAATGTATAAATCATTTTCAAGTGGTCTCCCTCTAAATCTGTACTAAAAAGCATACACATGTGTGAAAATTATGCGGCAAGAGACATTTGGCTCTACTATTGTAACAATGCTAAACATTGTCATGGGAGAATTGAAATTAAAGGATCCAAGTTTACATTACTACTTTTGTTCCAGGGCCCCACATAGATGCAGATGTCTTGATGATAATTTTTTGTTCCATTTTCTATTTGAGCTAATGCATTACGTTGTATCCATTTCTGTGCCAAAAACTAAACGGGTCATGAGGTTTTCTTTTTCAGACCCCCTGGCCATAGATACTCATGTTCTGCCACATATTTTGCCAACCACAGGTTTATCTACACGGATTCTGAGAAAGTGCTTTCTGTGACTTTCCCATCTTTTTGAACTCAGTCTTATTGTGCCTGTCTGTAGTGATGCAAACAAAGTTTTTAATGTGCAAGATTATTTTCCAACTCCAAATTGGAATAGCAATCTAGTATGTAGACTGAATATCAAGATTCACACTGTGGCCTCATAGTAATAGACATGTCAGTTTTAAAACGCCATTTGGAAATATACCTTACTTTGTATTTAGTTAGGAACAAATAGCAGATAGACACATCCTTCTTGTTTCTTTACATTTCATTAGTAATTATAATAAACAATATAAATATTGTAATTATACACTTTTATCTTTTTTCCTTATATTTAACTACTGATTATCCAAAAACATAGCTTATGACTTTATATATACAGTAAATAATTGACATGTAAATACTTTATTATATAAAGGCCAACAAATAAGTACACTACAGAGAAACCTATAAAATTGATGGGGAAAAATGGAAAATTATACTTGACATAATTGTAAAAGTGAAGTTTAGTCAAATATCATGAAAAAAATTGCATTACATTTTTTGTGTTGAAATTGGCAGTGAAGATAAAGTGAAGTGTAAGGTGTGTTCCCGCGGTCACTACTACTACACAAGCATTGTACTGTTTATACTTGCGTGTGTACTTTACATAAATCTGAAAGATTCCACCAGGTGGCAGTGCAAGATATCATCACTGTGAGAACAGGTTTGGCTTCGCTGTGTTGTGAATTGCCTGAAACACCCATTAAATTCTGAGGACACCGTGCCACAATATCTCTGAAAAGAATGGATGTTTAATGATTAAGTCCATCAATCCAGGGTTGCGCCCATTCCAGCTATCATTGGGCACTAGGCAGAAACAAATCCTGGATGGGGCATCAGCTCATCGCAAGGTGAATACAAGCACACACATACACTAGTGTCATTTTAGCATCACCAAATCTCCAAATCTTCACGTCTTTAGAAGAAGACCGGAGCACACTGTGGATACCCACCAGGGAAACATGCATACTCCAAGCAGGAAATACCAGCGACTTGACTCCCTGTGAGACCACAGTACCGCCCCATAGGTGTAATTATTAAAAGTATTCGTTATTTAAACAAAGTTAACGATTTATCTGTAAAATGTAATATACATACTTTAATGCATTTCATCATGAAAGTGATGTCAAGTATAAATCTAAGGATTCTATATATGCGGAGAGGAATATAGTAAATGTAATGTGTTCTGTGTGTGCCGATTGCTGCTCTCAGTTCAGGTGGAAGCCCCAGAAGCATGTAGCAATTAACAACTAGGTCGGTTTTAAGATGACGTTTATAATGGTCTATTTTAATGATAAACTACAAGGTTAAAGTGGACATTTCGAAATTAAAGCCGAAATTTCCTCATTAATCACAAAATAGACCTTTTCACCATGTTCTTAATTTTTTTCTCTATGACTCAAATACGCTGCCGTAGATACTGATGCTGTTGTGAAGGTGCAAAAAATAAAAAAAAGACAGCACAGAAGATGGTATGTCAGAATTTTAAAATGTATTGTGTCATTACATTGTGGAATATGCGACGCTTGCATTTTGCTTCACCACATTGCACCATTAATCAAACATCGAAGCATGCACATCGATCCAGTAGGATTCACAAAGTGGCTTTCTGTCACATGTAGATAGTAAACATAGACTCTGACGTCACGTTCCAACTTTTATTACAGCACCCCCGACTTTTTGCTGGTACTGCAACTCGCGCATGCATAGCATTAATTGAGGACGTGCTCAGAGGGTGCATCAAATGAACGCTGGGAACGCGTGGCAGCCATGATGCGTATGCGTTCTGAGCATGAAGTATAAATGAGCATTAACAATAAGCGCCCAGAAAGGTAATGGCCCCTTTATTTGGGTTATTCTTGGTACCTAGATAAACGCTGTATAATTGAGATATTTTTACTACAGTATGTACACTTTATGACCTGGCAATTTAAAATTAAACAGTCTTGTCTCAGAGCACAGAATTAATTTGGGGCTATTGGGCCTTTTGTTTAGAGTTTGCTTGTCCTTCCCATGTTCACATGCGTCACTTTTGGAAGCTGCAGTCTCTTCCCACATATTATGACATATATTCTGTATACAAAAACACATTCTTAAGAGTTGTAGTCACCTTACACCCGAGGGCCTGTTAATAACATTAATAAATACAGATCTAAGTTTTATTTAATTATCAGTAGCTGTCTTAATTGAAATTATTTGGTTGTTGTTGGTGTTCATCTTCTCAATATACTGAAAACTCTGATTTTAGTGGTTATACTGATCCAATATTAATTATTCAGAAATATTTAATGAATATAGAAGTATACGTTTTATAATACTTTGTTGGCAGAATTTAACTAACTTATAGTTGTGTATTTTTACAACAATAAATAATGAGCTAGCATGGCCATTTAACAATTGGGATAAAGCAAACAAATATTGGGATAAAGCAAACAATTCATAGATTTATTAATCATGTATCTATTAACAATTTCCTCAATCAAACACTAAATTAGCATGTGAAAATACTTTTTTTGCTGAGATAAATTCCAGCTTGTTTATTTGATTGTTTCTGGGGCTCAAATATGGTAGTATCAAAAGCAGAAAAAAATCTATACATTTTATCTATCCATCCACTACCAATTCTGCTTAACCCAGTTCAGTGGTGTGGGGCCTGAAACATTAAGTTCAGGAGCCAGGTGGCACACTCCTCCATACACTCAAAATCACTCAAATCATTTCAGTTTAGAGTCATTGGTTAACCTAAAATGAATGTCTTTGACATGTGAAAGGAAAAACCCATATATACATGTGTGCAAACTGTGCATATGGAGTAACTAAGGCTAAGTTTCAAACTGTGGAGTCTGGAGCTGTGATAATGCAACACTCAATGCTACTCAGCTATCATCATTGTTCTACTTTTGGTACATTGAAAAATAAAAACAAACAAAAAAAAAATACAAATGACTGGAGTATTAAAAAAAAAAAATAACGATGGAGGTGTGTACTGGAGCTTCAGAATGATGGACATTTCTAAACAATTGTAATAATAAAAATGAATGAAAAAGTGGTAAAGGTGAACAGAAGAGCTGCATAAATACCCTAAGTTCTTGTCTATAAGCCGGACTCATGTATTAGCCGGAGACCAAAAATCATACGAATTTTTAAAATAAAATCGTATCATAGATAAGCCGGACTCATGGATAAGCCGAACGTACTATAACCTATAACTAATAGAAGGGAGGGAGGTCAGTGGTCTCACTCGCGCCCATTTAATTTCTTTAAGGGGGGAGAGAGTGTGAGATATTGCCGTCTCTCTCACTCCCCGCATGGCGCGGTTGGAGCGGCCGGATCGCGTTCTTTCTGCTCTGGGCGTCGCCGAGTCAACACGAGCGCGTAGCGGTCATTTAAATTGTGATTTTATATGTAAGCATATTTAAATATATATCGCGGATTTCTGCGGACAATGGGTCTTTTAATTTCTGGTACATGCTTCCTCAGTTGGTTTGCCCAGTTGATTTCATACAAGGGACGCTATTGGCAGATGGCTGAGAAGCTACCCGGCTTACTGTTCTCTCTCTCTTGCGCTGACTATCTGTGATCCTGACGTATGGGGATTGAGCAGGGGGGCTGTTTGCACACCTAGACGATACGGACGCTCGTCTAAAAATGCTGAAAGATTATCTTCACGTTGCTATCTTTTGTAAAGCTGATTCCTGAAAAGACATGCTGCACAGTGCTTCGCATACTTAAAAGCTCGAAGGGCACGTATTGATTTTTGACTGAAAAACAAACTCTCCCTCTCTCTCTCTTTGTCTGCTCCTGACGGAGGGGGTGTGAGCTGCCGCCTTCAACAGCTTTGTGCCGCGGTGCTTCGCATACTTAAAAGCCAAACAGACATATTGATTTGTTTGCTTCACTCCTTTGAAGAGGAAGATATGTTTGCATTCTTTTAATTGTGAGACGGAACTGTCATCTCTGTCTTGTCATGGAGCACAGTTTAAACTTTTGAAAAAGAGACAAATGTTTGTTTGCAGTGTTTGAATAACGTTCCTGTCTCTCTACAACCTCCTGTGTTTCTGCGCAAATCTGTGACCCAAGCATGACAATATAAAAATAACCATATAAACATATGGTTTCTACTTCGCGGATATTCTTATTTCGCGGGTGGCTCTGGAACGCAACCCCCGCGATGGATGTATAAGCCGGACTTATGTATAAGCCGATATTCTATTTTTTCATTTTCACAACTTTTTTCCTTAGATAAGCCGCGGCTTATTGACAAGAACTTAGGGTAGTAAAAAGCCACTATGTAATGGTTTTAAAAGGTATAGTTAAGAAATCAATAATTAAATCGTACTTGAATAGAAAGAGACTGAGAAATGTCAAGAAAAAGAATCGGGGGGAAAAGAAAGAAATCCATGGAATGGATCTTAGAGCTGTATGACTCACAAAATCCCTACCACCACACCATTTAAGAACTTACAGTAAATGTTATGAGAGTAGAGGCAATCATCCACCCCTTCAAACTTTGCTGCATCAAATAATGAGAAAACATTTATCATCCATGCCAGCTGAATAATGCACATTGTACCATAATGTATTAAATTTTCACAAAGTTTAGCTCTAGCTACTACAGTCACCTTTTTGTCACAATTAATGAAACTGTGCAACTATAAATGAATAAATGCGGAAGTGACAAGTACAGGTTTATGACTCACTCACCATTATTGATTGTATTCTTATCTCTGCACAGATGCACCATTAAAGCAACATACTATTAATACAACATAATATTTTTATGCTCAGTGCCACCGTGGCGCTCTCATGATGAATTGCTAATAGGTATTATTTCTACATTCCTAGTATCCTGATAAGTTATGTCTTTCATCTAGCCTGGTGTTGTAGGTTGTACTGTCAGTGCAGTTTTCAACATCAGTGTAGCCCTTGTGGAAGTCAGCAAGGAACATGGCATCTTCTCACATGTGCTCTCAGGGAATACTCAAGTATCTGCAATATTACTAACCACCATGCATTTAAGTAACAAAAACATTTTTTGTGCAAATGAATCCAGTTTGCTAGGAAAAAAATGTCATCCATGCCAGATGTAACATAATGTTTAATAAACCTAAGTTGCTACCAGGATATCAGCCTCATGCTTTTGGGCTGTTTCCAAAATACTCTCTATGCCAGTAATGTAAAACTGGGTGTATGTGTAATAAAGACGTGTTTTTTTTTTTTTTCTTTCTTTCTTTTGGTAGAAGCAGAGGGTTGACGGCACTGATCAAAAAGCAATGTAATTTCAACATTCCTTAACTGTGAAGTCATAAAAGCTGAATACCCAGGAGGGTATTTATGCAGCTTCTTACAAAAATTAAATAAGCGATTTGTGAATATTTTATAGTCGTATAACATACTATATTCCTGTTCTTGCCTTGAATCTTATTTGTGAAGAAGAGGAGAGATTTAAAGTTGGGAGCCATGGGACGTGTCATAGTGTATGTGTGTGCTACAGAGACAGGCAGATCTGGAAAATTCTGGCACCTCAGATTCCAAGCTGGCCTTAAATTCCTTAGATGGATATAAAGCAGATTGGGTCAGGTCAACAAACGGCCTCATGCTGTTACACAAGTTAGCTCCTAAATGGGTAATAAATCTCAGTGAGCCAAGAATCCTTATTAATATAATGATTTTGTAATTGATTATTGCCCAGCATGTGGGTACCTTGGGATGTTTTTAAAACTACAGCTTAAAAAACACAGTTAACCATTACATATTGTACAGGACTGGGGAATCACTGAGCATTTTTCATTGTCTCTTTGTTTTATTCTTCTTGTTTCACATACGGTATGTGATGAGATCATGGTGCTCTGTCATAGCTCACCCTTTTAGTTTCTGTCTCTAATGTATGATGTTCAGTAGTTGGAACAAATTCTATATATGGGTCAGCCTGGAGCTCAGGCAGCATTTTATAGTCTCTTGACAGGAATATCTCTACTGTACATTATGTTCCCTTTTTCTGTGCTTTGAAAAAGACCTGTCAGTGTTTGAAGGATGAGTCAGGGTTATTCTGCATGCAGTACTTATAATGACACTTTCATCCCTGTTATCTGAGATGAATAATGTTATGAGACTACTGTACAGGAACGATTTTGGACTGGAATGAGAGCAAAATGAAAGCAATAGTGAAGTAATGCACCACTCCCTCAACTAGTAGGAAGTCAGCATGTTATTCCATGTGTTTTGCATACCTTGTTTTAATCTTAAATCATTTTAAACTTAAATCCGTAACATGCTGATAAAGAGATACTGTGATGATGAGTGGTTAAAAGTTTAGACAGAACATTATATCAGTCTTCTGAGGATAAGTTATTATTAAGTCACAAATTTTGTTGCAATGAAAATAGATGTGACTCTGAAATATGTACACAAAAGACACAGGTCATGGAACCATTCCTTTTTATAATTTATGTGCATAGGGTGGCAAAAATAGCATAGATCATTAATATGTTTTATTTAGCTCCCCCCCCCCCACCCCCCACCCCCCAGTACTGAGTATGAGAAACCCTGAATTTATGGAAAAACAGTTCTAATATTTATAACGTTTGTCTCTTTCAAATTCACTAGTGAATAAAGTTTTCCAAATCTTTAGCTTTAAAGTGCAAAGATGTAGTTTCATGGCTTATAGCTGTGACTAAATATCCATCTTTACTTTCCAAAATTACTTTCCATGGCATTTTTGAGCATAGTTCCTTGTAGTTTTATTTCACAAATCAGACAAAAATTTGTGTTCTTAGTTTACTGGTTATTATTATTTCCTCACAATTTTTTATGAATTTCTCAGTTTGCATTTTTTGACAGTTTTTTTTTTCCGATCGATTTAAACATTCCAGTTTTTGTTGTTTTATTTTGCCACTGTGGTTATGGTGCTTTGTCCTGCAATGTTTCTCAATTCATTCTAAGGACAGACAAGCACATGGTTACAGCAGTACCAAAGATCATTCTCCTGCTCCTTGCAGTATCAGTCTCTTCACCAAGATGTATGAGTGAGTTTGCCTTCTTTGTTCTAGTTCCATGACATGAAATTATGAGAATTTATTAGCATTTTACAAATGTCATAGAACATAGAAGTTTGCCATCTACTGACTTTATTAATTCTGTAACTAAGCATAATGAAAAATAAACAGATTTTCTTATGGTAGTTCTTATTAGGAAATGCCCATCAATCAATTTTCTGAACGCTTGTTCCATTTAGGAGAGCTGCAAGTCTAATACAGAGAATGACCACAAGCCACATTGCCCAATTTTGAGTTATAGAAAGCTAGTGATCAGAAAAGAAGCACTGGATGTAAATCAAGAAAAAAAGTACACTAGTTTTTTGCAGGACACAATCACACAACCAATCACAAAAGAGTGTGCTGTGTGCAATCCATTAGCTTAAATCTATAATTAAAGTGTCAGTTTGGTTTTTCTTCCAGTTATTTGCTATAGATATGTTGAAACAGTGTAATCTGGTGTCAACTGGGGATATAAAAACGGGATAGATTTTATTTACTTTGCAGCACATGAAGGACTACACACATTATAGCCTAGGTGGGGGTGTTAGAGGAGGAAGAATGGAATTAGCCCCTTTAGGCCGAATGCTGGTGAGTGGCCTTAAAAAGAACCTTTTGGCGGCTTCAGCGGCTGCTTCCGCCAAGCTGCACAGGTTTTTAATGGTGTCACATGCTCCCCAGCTGCTTAATGACATGTATGAGTGGACAAAGGCATCTGGCTCCACTTCATTCCACTCACCTGGGGTCAGAAGCAACCCGTATTCTACACTATCCCCTGACTCTTTCAACTGATGCACGACCAGGGCCCATATCCAAGGCTCACTGGCAGTCTTGCATCAGGGCTGATGGCATTTAGCAGCCTGGTGATGCAGTTTAAGCACTTTCAAAGTGTGGTGTATGCACTCCCATTTCTGCTGCTTCTGGGGCTGCTTTTCATAGCTGGCTTCTTCAGATATTTCCAACCGCTCAGACAGGTATCTTAATGTAACTAAGTTACTTTTAAAAAGAAAGTTTTGTCTTTTTGTTATATCCCTATCTTTAACATTAAATAGAGCAAAAATACTGTGTTGGCTATGTCAGAATGCAGTTCTTGTAGGAGGATGAAACATGCATGCCAGGATATGTAAAATTTATGATATACCATCTACAGCTCAGTGTTGGCTTGTAGATAGTATACTGTCATGATCTGGCTTATGATTTCAGTTTTTTCCAACTGGTTCTTGGCCACTAAAAATTCTGAGTATCATTTTTGGGGGGGAGGTGGGGAGTCTGATGCCAAGGAATCTAGTGGTCATAATGTTTTTTTGTTTCCTTGTGCTTTTAACATTGTTAAAAATGATTCACATTCTGCCATGGCACCATCTTGTTTTCCTTATGGGCACTGCCATGTTGAAGACTGATTGCTAAGACATGAGACCCCACTTCTGGGTTCCTGGAAGTCGCGCATCAAGATGTCACAATCATGACACTTTAAAAGCTGACACTAAATGGTTCTGGGCATCAAAGATTTAACTCGCGAAAGAAAAAAAACTGGTTATGGCCATTTTTACTTGTCCTTGGATTGTGATTTACGTCTTGTGTTTATTAGTTTTTTATGTGTACCCTTTTTGGTATAGAACATACTGTGCTCTTGCACACTGGCTGCACACCATAAGCTTTGTTTATAAAATTGTAGTGTTTCCAATTATGACCCCTGTGTGAGTTCTGACTTCTACATTCCATCTTCTGAAATAGTTTTATCAGGAAGGGCCATGCACCTTGCTGAGTGTAAAGATTTATAAACCAGCACAACTTACACTTACAATTGATAAATAGACATCGGATGACCATAAGTGCATATTGTTATTTACAGATTTATCCTTTTATATGTCCAATGGTAATAAACAGGCCCTGAGAGACATGAGCAAAAGTTTAACTAATCACTCATTCCCTAATCTAGTACATGAATGTTAAAATGCTAATCACCTATTTCAGATTTAGCTATTGCTTTTACTAATAATTAATAATAATTCTTTGCATTTATATAGCGCTTTTCTCATTACTCAAAGCGCTCAGCAATTGCAGGTTAAGGGCCTTGCTGAAGGGCCCAACAGAGCAGAGTACCTTTTGGCATTTACGGGATTTGAACCGGCAACCTTCCGATTGCCAGGGCATATCCCTAGCCTCAGAGCCACTATAGACAATATATGCCAGGAGTGGCTTTAACAGTGAATGGATCAGTTTCTTCCCAGGTGAAGAATGCTCAAGTCAGATAGTGGTTTTCACACCATGTAAGCATGCATCTGCAGAAACCTATTGTACAAGTTTACACTTTAATTAAGAGTGAACTACTAATCACATTAGTACACTATAGTGACTAAATGCATGTGCTGTCAATAAAAATGTAAATACTGATAAAAAGAAGTTTGTGTTCTTTGCTGGACCATAAGAGGTGTTTATAAGACTGGCAGTAACTCTCATTTTCTATATCCACTTTTTTCTATTCAGACAAGTAGCAGTGTAGTACTCATTCATTTTTTTCTTTCATTAATGAAGACTGTAGAAAATTATAACCCAGAGATTAAAAAAAAATTAAATACACAATAGGATTAAACACTAAAGATGAAAGTATTATGAAGTTGTCTGTCATTTTGAACAAGGTATCACTTTTGAAGTTTATAATACTGATCTAATGCAGAATATGTAAATGCATTTGGGGTTGATTTATTTACATTTTCCATATAGAATATGGAAACAATTTTACTTCTATTCAGCCATCTGTCTACTTTCAGACTACCTTCATACAGTTTAGTGTCGTAATGGCCAAAGCCCATTCTGGTATGAATGAATATATTGAGGAGCCATGCCAGGGTGGGGGTATACTTTCCTATATATACCCTTGGAGTACAACATAAGTTAGGATCACCAGATGACTTAATCTGCACATCATGCTATCATATCAATGATTAGCAAGAACCTCTGCGGTACCAACCCACTTTTCCTGCTGCTTGAATTCATACTAGGTAAGGATGTGCGTAACCATAAAACTAACAAATGCAGTCTAGGAAAGTGAAAAGTCACTTAATTTATCTAGAAGCGAGTGCAAGGGAAAGCTCCAGAAGCATGGCTTAGTAAGCCATTATGTATTTGGTGAATAAACTTGTGCTCAGTAACAAAAGTTTGTTACACTAAAACTTAAATATTGTAATGTTCCAGTATTTCACACAAACTGTATTTACCTGATAAAACACCACCACAATGATGAGCACAATCACAGCGAACAGTTTGAGCTTCATACTTCAAAAGAGTTCAACTCTCCATTGGGTTTTGCTTTCATAAATGTTTAAGAAATATTAACTTCAGTTAGCCACAGTGTCTTCTAAAATTAACAAGAGCACACTAATGGATGTAAAGTGCTGTTGATAACTCTACTGATACAGGTTTCTATTGTTACTGTTATTTTTGAGTATGAGTCATTGTTACAAAAGTATTTAATGAACAAAAATATATCAGTCATTTTGATGACATATATGAATAAAAACTAAAAATACTCCAACTTTTAAAAGTGAACTAAGTCCCTAAATGTATTTCAGATTTACCTCATGTATATAATTTTAAAATTGTTTATTTATTTATAATCTGCAAGTTCTCTTAAATTAAAGCTAAATGATATTTTAAATAATAAATGTGCCAGCTTCTTTTCCTATATAAGATACAAATTCACCTTGACTATTACAAAAAATGTTACGATTATCTGGGTGAATGTGTTTCAACTGTGGTGAAAATTATGTCGTCATGTCTCCAAAATAGCACATTTCAGACTATTCCATCTGTGAAAGAATTTACCATCTTGTTTAAAGGTGATTAATTTGGCTCAAGAAAGTTACAGTATAGCTCAGTGGAATTCAGAATGAATAGAAAGCGAAGAAATTTAAGCTTACTGTGTTCCAAAAGGGATTGTAACTATGTATTGTGAGACTTGCCCGGACACCACCAGTTGGAAACCACATCTTTATAAAAAGCACACGTTTATTATTCATAAATAAACACAGTTCCACACAGCAATAATCACCACTATATCTCTCTGTCTCAGTCCTTGGCCGTCTTTCCTCTCCTCCTACTCCCACTACCGACTCTGGCTCCCAGACTGTAGGAAGGCGGCGCCTTTTATCCCTGCCCGGATGTGCTCCAGGTGTCTTATGACATCCATCCGGCAGCACTTCCTGGTGTGGCGGAAGTGCTGCCCTTTACGCCGGAAGCACTCCGGGCGTCTCTGGCAGGTTCCTCCGCCATCTTGCCAAGTGTGGCGGAAGTAACTATTTGAGTCTTACGAGGCTTGAGGCGCCCCCTGGCGGTGGCCACGGGTCCCAACAGGCCGGAAGCTTTTTGTTCTTCTCCCGTGGTCGTCCTCCTGCTCCAGGGCGGTTGCCCCCTCGTGGCCCGGAAGCTATTCCTGCCACCTTCCGGTCCTTTTAGGCATCCCGGCCAGGTAATGACTCCGGCAATCTGCCACAGTGCCCCATCACAAGCGAAGAACAGTCCTTCATAGTGGCCTGTCCAACGAGTGGGTAATTCCAAAGAAGCGGGCATCATTGTTTTTTTCCCATGGCCTGGTCCTATAAAATATAAAATATGCCTAGGGGCGGAGACGTTACCCTGATGCCACTGTCTGGCTTTTTTCCTTCTGAAATAGGGCCAACGCTCCCCCCTTTGACCAGCACCCTGGTCGCCAAAACTTCGGCACCTGCTCCCGTATTGTCCACTCTCCTTCATCGGGTTACATATTGGGATCGCCCTTGCTGACTTCGGGGTTTCCCTCTGCCCGCGCAGAGGACGACTGATCACGCTAATTGAGCTCACGGGCTCACGTCTCCCTTTGTAGGAAAAACCGGCTTTCCTCCTTCGATTCTTTCTATTCCTCTGGGGCATTCTGACGGCTTGGGTCTTCCTACGGGAAAGGAAAAGACCCCTTGCTGTCTGCGCCCCTGCAGAATGACGCGAGACTGATGCTGGTTCTGGCAGTAGAGCACTAGGACCCACGGCACTCGTCAGCCGGCATCCTGGCTCCACCCCTTCCAAGCGATCAGCGCTTTGCGTCGCTTCCACTGTCGGAGTTGCAGCTACTAAGTCCCTGGAACCACGTGATCCTGGAACGAATTCGCTCCCACCTCCCTTTTCCTTTACGGTATTGGTTTTACTCACCTTTACCGCCACAAACCCCCGGCCAAAGTTTCCAGTGTCGCGCCCTTCCGCCCTGTGACGTCCCGTCTGACGTGGCGTGACCGCCTGCCCCTTCAGCTCGTCCATACAGACGCAGAGGTTGTGTTCCACCTGCTGCACCATCTGCCATAACCGAAGCATCCTCTCCAATTCCTTTGGAGCTGCAGGTAAAAATACAGTATCAGCCAGTGGAGGACTTACCTGTAAATCGGTCCTACTCATCGGCTGTATACACTGGAGCTTTCTTCCGGGTTCCACCGGACCCTCCCCTCGCTTAGGATGGAAATTCGCCGGTCCCGTCGTCAACCAATCACTGATGGGAACACGGCACACACTGTCCAATCCCTCGCCTGTCATGGGGCGGGACTTCCGGTCTATCGCCATCTTCACCATTCTCCCAAGGGGTCTGTGAGACTCGTTGCAGCCACTCTGCCTCGGCTTCTGGAGACGTGGCGGATCCTCCCCTTCCTCTAGCGACACCGTCCCGGCTTCACGGACAGGATAGGCACACCCCAGCCAGTGACGGGATTCCAGGAAAGCTCCTCCGGACGCGTCAGTGGTTGTGCCTACTGCAGTCCCTCCGGTGATGATGAACGCTGGGGAATCCCCTTCTCCTCTGCCTTGGCTGGCATTCCTCAGCCCCCTTGGGTGGAAGACAGCACTCTGGAGAATCTCCGATGGCCTCAGGGCGATTTGCAGAACGTCCACGGTGCATGTGCGGACCGTCTCCATGCCGGACATGTGTGTGGCCGACTGAGGTACCAGGCAGCTCACAAAAATTTTATTTGTTGGGTCCCCCGCTTTGTAACAAGCGGAAGGTCCCTGTTCGGGTGCCATTGTGAGACTTGCCCGGACACCACCAGTCGGAAACCACATCTTTATAAAAAGCACACGTTTATTATTCATAAATAAACACAGTTCCACACAGCCCACAATGCACACAGCAATAATCACCACTATATCTCTCTCTCTCTGTCTCAGTCCTTGGCCGCCTTTCCTCTCCTCCTGGGAGCTTTGTCCTACTCCCACTACCGACTCTGGCTCCCAGACTGTAGGAAGGCGGCGCCTTTTATCCCTGCCCGGATGTGCTCCAGGTGTCTTATGACATCCATCCGGCAGCACTTCCTGGTGTGGCGGAAGTGCTGCCCTTTACGCCGGAAGCACTCCGGGCGTCCCTGGCAGGTTCTTCCGCCATCTTGCCAAGTGTGGCGGAAGTAACTATTTTCGAGTCCTACGAGGCTTGAAGCGCCCCCTGGCGGTGGCCACAGGTCCCAACAGGCAGAAGCTTTTTGTTCTTCTCCCATGGTCCTCTCCTGCTCCAGGGCGGTTGCCCCCTCGTGGCCCAGAAGCTATTCCTGCCACCTTCCGGTCCTTTTAGGCATCCCGGCCAGGTAATGACCCCAGCAATCTGCCACAGTATACATTAAGGCTATAGTAACAAGGTGTGAGGAAAAACATGCAGTCCCTGATTAACGAATTAACTGAATTTATTGCCTTTCTTACAAAGGTCAAAGTGTAAGTCATTTAAAAAAGCTATTTGTTTGTGCAGATATGCACCGATTATCAGCTAATGGCATGAAATCTGTGTTCAATGTAACACTGCTGCTTCCTAAGTTTAACAAGGTATTTTTTCACTCTCTGTCCTTGGCTTGACTTCTTTTTGACAGAATGTTGATGTCCAAATGTCATGGTGAGTATGGCGATTGCCTCTGAAGTTCTTGTGAATGGTATGGTGCTGACTTAAATTACTAAGTAACAGTAAAGCACAATGTTTTTATTATAATACAGTGAGATTTGTTTGGTTTTATTTTTAGGTCTTGGGAGTGACATTTTTCCCTATTTGTTTACTCGAGCACACTTCCTCAAGGTGTCCCTGATTAGCTTATTGTCTAACCAAAACTTCGGACTTTGTGCTTTATTGATTGACATCAGAAAGGTAAATTACAATGCCCTAAAATTGAAGTTTGAATTGAAACGAGTGTGTTGGAATGATTATACAAAAGCATACAAGTATAAGGTATGCAAAAAACAAAAACATCTTTTTTATTTAGTAATAAAAGACTTAAAATTTGATTTGGCAAAAAGTGCCCTAAATTTTGAAAGATTTATTTTATGGTTATTTCTGCCTGATATTATCTGAGTTCTAACATTCTAGTTTCTCTTGATTTCTCCTTCAATTTTTCTTACTTGCCTGTTGGAGTTTTCTCAAAGGTATATGTATGTGGAGGCACTCCGCTGCATTCTGGTTTAAGTGTTCCTTGTAATGTACTACCTTTCTGTGCATTTTAAGATTCATTTTACTAAAAAAAAGTGATTATCGGGAGCAACTGATGTCTGAATAAGGACACAGATTTATGCAGTTTCAAACTAAGCCATAATATGTACTGATTTAGCATTCTTACTGTTAAGAGGGTACTGTATTTATTATGGAATTTCATAGGTGCTGCAAAAGAATGAGACAACAGCCCACCCTGTTCTACTGCCATTTTAGTTGAAGATTTAGAAAATTATAGTGACTGATTAAACCAAAACCTTTAATTTTAGCCTTTAATGAACCACCCCACCCTATCTTTTAGAAAAATGTACAGGTGTGCAACCTAGAATCATTGTGACATTAGCATCAGGGTAGGACTAAGCACTGTCTACAGAAAATAAAGGAAAGATAAAAGGGTAGCTTAGCATCTTATTTTCATTCAGCAGCTATGATAAACTTGTTCTATAAATATTATTTAATGGTTTCTTTTTTGGTATGCTGAAATATAACTACAGTTAGCTTGTGTAAAACCGTTTTAGCAATGTTCGGATGTGCCCAGAGCAGCTCTAGGGGGATCTGTCTTGGGGGTAATATGACAAACACAAACCATTTTAATCCAGAGAAGCAGCAGCTCTACTCTAAGGCTCTCTGAATTGCTGTTTCCCACCTGTTATGGAGTAGCAGCCAAGCAGCCCTATGAGGAAAACTAATTTCTGCCACTTCTAATTACTGTTTCATTCTTTTGGTCATTACCCACAGCTCATGACCATAAGTAAGGACAGAGAAGTAGATTGACCAAGAGTTTTGTCTTTAGCATCAACTCTTGCTTCATTCCCATGGACCAGTACAGTCTCTGCAGAATAGCTGCTGAAACCTCAGTGCACTGGAATACTTGAACTCTCCATTAAGAGCTGCCCACATCCCCTTCTGGAGAGAGGAATCCACTCTTTTCCAAGAAAGAACCATGACCTTAAACTTGGAAGTGCTTATCCTCAACCCTGCCCCTTCACAACCAGCTGCAAATCACTAGAGTGCATGTCAAATGTCATAGAGGACAACAACATCTACATAAAGCAAAAATGCTTCTATTAGTCTCCCAAACTAAACACCCTCATATCCTTGGCTGTGCCATAATATCCTATTCATGACAACCACTATTTGATTTAATGCCAACTATTTAGGGTTATCTCTTACTGTGTTCATATAGGGACAACATGCAAGAGCGACCCTGTTACTCTGTATTTTTCCAGTACCTCTCACAACACCTACCAAGTGACTTATGCCTCTTCCAAATGTACGAAATAAATGCAGACTGGGTTATCATACTCCCACACAACATCTAGTAACTGCACCAGGGAGAAGAGCTGGTCTCTGGACGAAATCAACATAGTTTCTCTTGTATCTTAGACTCAACCATCAGATGGAGTCTCCCTTCCAGCCCCCTGGCATAGGCCTAAGATCGGAGGTTGAAGAGTATGATCCCTCTGTCGTTGGAACGCACCTGCTGGTCATCTTTGTTATATATGAGAACCACCACATCAGTCTGCCAGTCCAAGGGTACTTCACCAACCTTCCATGCGACACTGAATACATGTATTAACCATGGTATCCCTAGTCATGTATGAAAGCTGAAGAATGTCACTGTGTGATTATGGCAGTCGTGCTTATTATAAAAAATACACACACATTTACACAGAGGTTTTTGTTATTGCCGTTTTTATTACATTATGGAGTTAGTTCAGAAAACAATTCATGCATTCCTTGAGAGCATGTTGGACCAGTTAGATGTAAGCTGTAGTTGTTTAACTTGTAGTGTCACTAAATTCTAAGAAGATGAAATGAAGACAAGATGACCACTTTTTATTCCAGTGTCCTACACAGCCCCGGTAAAGGAATGCATGTTTCACATTCATTCTCTGATTATAATGAGCGTATCATTGTCATGGATGCTATATACAGGTTGACCGGCCACAAATACAATACTTACTGTGCTGGTAAATGTTGTAAAATAAATACCTGCATGCATCATACAGACTAAGACAAGAAAAGGTACGTGTATGCAAATACGTAATTTGTAACCAGTACAAATGAGGTAAATCATAAAACAATTTATGGATAACTAGCTGTTTAGAGTTAGCTGCAGCCAGGAAATTTCATAACACAATCATCCTTGGTTATATTACCGTTGGTTAATCGGATGTATCAGAAGTACAATGTGTATATGTATGTATGTATGTATGTATGTATGTATGTATGTATGTATGTATGTATGTATGTATGTAATAATATACAGTGGTACCTTGGTTATACGTCCTTAATCCTTTCCAGATCCTTGGACTTATACCAAACAGGACTTACACCAAATGAATTTTCCCATGAGAAATAAAGGGAAAATGATTAATCCATTGCCATGAAAAAAAAAATCCTATTGTTATTGGCATATTATACATTGATGGGGTTGTATAAAATAATTTAAATACTGCTTAATTCTAAAATACATAAATACAAAAGCAATTAGATGAAATAAATGAAAATTTAACCTCACTTTACCTTGCTTTTTTGGTAATCGATTTCACCCCCTTCGCAACATTAGCCGATTTAATAACGTCTTTGTTTTTT